>NC_041389.1:500408752-500410270 GCF_002162155.2 Triticum dicoccoides
GCCCCGAGCCAGAGGAGGAGGACCAGGAGGAGGACGAGGAGGAGGAGGAGACTGCTCCCAGTGCAGCCTCACCGTCGCCAGGGAGAGCGGGGCAGCCTGCTCCACCATTGCGGCCACTCCGGCCGGCGACTGCGCGGCGTCCTGCAGCGAGGTGCTTCCCGTCGCCTCACCCCCTCTGCATTCTTCTCCCGCTCCCTCCCTGTTCACCGCACCCACCCGCTCCCCCTTTTCGCTGCGGGACCCCCTCCAGCCCGGCAACCGACGGCAATTCAAGGCGGCAGCGGCTGCCAGCGAGGTTACTCCCGCACCACCTCGTCGCTCGTCCCATCCGCTTGCCAGATCCTAGGTTTTGGCCCCCAGTTTGCGTCGTACGAGCGAACCCTAGGTTTTGTTTGTGAGATGAAATAGGGTTGCTGTTGAGGGGGATTTGGGAGAGGAGAGGCATAATGGGCCACATTATGTGTGGACTAATCGATTTCTGGTAGCATCGATCAAGCCGTGTGCGTGCAAACTGCAAAGAGCGAAAGCTCTCCGCCTCCTATCTGTCTATGTTGTGTGTTGGAACAACGGAAAGAAGGGCCAAAGTTGCCTTTTCCTTGGCCGGGTAAAAAGGGTTAATTGATTTTTTGGAGTCAAAGTGTTAATTGATTTTGTTATGTGAAGAACGAGGAACTTGACAAAGTGACATGCCTTTGTCTGACACGTGGGGTTTGGGGCCACATGTAAATGTGTCATTTGTGTCAAAGTGCAAATAAACGTGTGGCATCTTGTCGTTTTTCGGTAAAACACTTCCCTCAAGCCAAATCATGAGAAGCACATTCAGCTTCCATGTGTTTTATCAAGAGGCTGCTTGATTAGGGCACACAAGCAAATGCCAGCAAACTTCAGGGTTAATTTACTGTAAGCAAGCGAACTTCAGGGTTAATTTTGGGACTTGGGAATTGGTTCTTTCTTACTACAGTCTTGCTGCTATAGTATGGCTCTGTTCTTGGTGGAGGTTTCATTACTTGTTTTGTGTGGCTTAGGTTATATTTCAGTGGAATTTGTGTGATATGTTTGGCTGGACTCTGCTCTTTTCACAGTTATAGTGTTGTCACTTTACAGCTTGCATGCTTGCCATACCAGACCATCAGTGTTCCGCTGTTATGATAAACTGTTCAATTCTTTGTATGGTTCTGTCTTTTTTCTATGATGGCAAGGGACACTGGTTGCTTATGCAAGAGATGGTGGTGGCTGACCATGGGCAAGAGATGGAGGTGGCTGAGGATGACCTAGCGATGGTCGTGCCTGAAGGTGGCCTCGCGATGGTGGTGGTGCCTGACAATGACCACACACCGGTGGTGGCGCCGGCGATCCCACAGTTGGGCGACATGACCACACCAATTGTGGTAGAAGACTACATCCCACTGCCTCCACTGCCTCCACCGCCTCGCCGCTCTTGGCGCATCAGGCTGAGGAAGGAGAAGGAGAAGGAGAAGAACAATGCATGAGAACTGAACTTTGTCAGGTATGTCAGAT
>NC_041389.1:500410748-500546701 GCF_002162155.2 Triticum dicoccoides
ATATATATATATATATATATATATATATATATATATATATATATATATATATATATATATATATATACTTAGTTATCTATGTTATCTCTAATATGCTTAGTTTCCTATAGGTTAGCTTCATTTTACCTACGTTGGCTCTAATATGCTAACTTAGAGCTTAATTATATGCTTAGTTTCCTATAGGTTAGCTCCAAAATAACTTATGTTAGCACAAAATGACCAAGTTTACATAATAAGATTATAGTCTTCTTCTTATTCTTCTTCTTTTCCAAAATGACATAGGTTAGCTTCATTTTACCTAAGTTGGCTCTAATATGCTAACTTAGAGCTTATATGCTTAGTTTCCTATAGGTTAGCTCCAAAATAACTTGTGTTAGCACAAAATGATCAAGTTTACATAATAAGCTTATAGTCTTCTTCTTATTCTTCTTCTTTTCCAAAATTCTTCTTATTCTTCTTCTAGTGTTCTTCTTCTTCTAGTATTCTTCTAGTCTTCTTCTTCTTCTTCTTCTAACTTGTTTATCATTTTGCAGATTTGATTTAATTCAAGGAAGCTTGCATGGATGGAGTGCTTCTTTTCCATTTGTGTTTTTATTTTGTATCAATGTGAAACTTTTGTGAATTGATGGATAACGGTGTTGGATGAACAATGTGAAACTTTTGTAATATGTAACGATGGAACTATGTGTTGGCTATGTATGTATATATGATGGAACTTGTGTGTTGGCTATGATTGTTATATGGATGCTTGTTGTATATATATGTGTTGGATTTCTCATATGTGAAATAGTGACCTGACAGTAAGAAAAAAAATTAAAAAATTTGTTACTAATGGCGCACTACCATGTGGTGCACCATTAGTATAGCAGACACTAGTGGCGCACTATGGGCAAAACTGATGGCGCACTGCGTGGTGTGCCATTAGTACACCAGATACTAATGGCGCACCAGTGGTACGCCATTAGTAAAAAATACTAGTGGCGTGATACTAATGGCGCACCGGTAGTGCGCCATTAGTAGGCAAAACCGGTGTGCCATTAGTAGGCCTTTTCCTAGTAGTGGTAGCTTTGACTCTCATTAGCCCTTTCCAGAACGGCGAATCAGTCGGCCTGACTGTCACCTGCGACAAAGTCTTAGAGTGCAGATACTTGTTATGAAGAATCTGCGCCCAAGTTGCTTCAGTCTCAGCTGCTAACTTATATAGCCACTTACTGAGAAGGCATCTGTTCTTGACTTCAAGATTCTCAACACCAAGACCCCCTTTGTCTTTTGGTCGGCAGATGACGTCCCATTTGGCTAAACGGTACTTTCTCTTAAGTTCATCACTCTGCCAAAAGAAACAGGACCGATAGAAGTCCAGCCCTTTCCTAACTCCAACTGGTACTTCAGAAAAGGACAAAAGGAACATAGGCAGACTTGTGAGAACCGAATTAATGAGAATCAATCGGCCTCCATACGACATGATTTTTCCCTTCTAGCAACTCAGTTTCTTCTCAAACCGATCCTCGATACACTTCCATTCGCTGTTTGTCAACTTACGATGGTGAATGGGACACCTAGGTAAGTGAATGGTAGTGCTCCCAATTCACAACCAAACAATTTCTTATATGCATCTTGTTCCTCTTTGACTCTACCAAAACAAAACAACTCACTTTTATGGAAGTTAATCTTTAGACCGGTCAATTGCTCGAAAAGGCACAACACCAGCTTCATATTTCTCGCCTTTTCCAAGTCGTGCTCCATAAAGATGATTGTATCATCGGCGTACTTCAGGATGGACACACCACCATCAACTAGATGAGGAACCAATGCACCTACTTGGCCAGCCTCCTTTGCCCTACCTATCAAGATTGCCAACATGTCAACGACAATGTTGAACAGAATAGGAGACATTGGATCACCTTGTCTCAGGCCCATGTGTGTCTGGAAATAATGGCATATATCGTCATTCACTTTAATTTCAACACTCCCTTTTTGCGTGAAAGATTCAACTTGGAGTCGCTAAGCTTCATCAAAACCCTTCATGTGTAGTGCCTGTTGAAGGAAAGGCCATTTGACTTTGTCGTACGCTTTCTCGAAATCCACCTTGAAAACAACTCCATCAAGTTTTTTCGTGTGAATCTCATGGAGCGTTTCATGTAGGACCACAACCCCTTCGAGGATGTTCCTGTCCGGCATGAAAGCAGACTGAGTAGGCTGCACCACAGTATGCGCAATCTGTGTGGGCCTATTCGTCCCGACCTTGGTAAAAAATTTGAAACTAACATTGAGAAGACATATAGGACGGAATTGCTCAATCTGCACTGCCTCTGTCTTCTTGGGAAGAAGGGTTATCGTTCCAAAATTCAGCTGAAAAAGGTGAAGCTGGCCAGAGAATAAATCATTGAACAACGGCAAGAGATCTCCTTTAATAATATGCCAACACTTCTTGTAGAACTCTGCCGGGAAACCATCCGGGCCAGGAGCCTTATTATTCTTCATCTGGGAGATGGCCTCAAACACCTCTTTCTCAGAAAAAGGAGAAACTAAAATATCATTCTCAAAAGCAGTAAGTTGAGGCACATCCTCAATCCTAGACTCATCCAGCGACACACAGTTATCCTCTGGAGGCCCAAACAACTGCTTGTAATACTCAATAATATAAAGCTTTAAGTTTTCCTGACCAAGAATCGTTCCCTCGTCTTGTTCAAGCTGAAAGATCCTCTTCTTTCTATGCTTACCATTGGCGATCATGTGAAAAAATTGTGTATTCGCGTCCCCCTGGACGACTCTACTGACCTTAGCCCAAAGCGCCCACTTTAGTTCCTCCTCACAAAGGAGCTCTTTTAGCCTCATTTCTGCATCAAGCTTGGCATGAAGCTCCGAGGCTGGCAGGATCATGGTTTCGGCTTTTACATCCAGGGACTGAATAAGCGTAAGGAGCTGTTCCTTTTCAATCTTATAAATCCCACTGAGATGCTTAGCCCACCCACGTAGGAAACTTCTCAAATGCCTAATTTTATTCTGCCATCTCTCAAGAGCAGTCCTACCTCCTGCATCCTTAGCCCATTCTCTGGCTACGAGATCCAAGAAACCTTCTCTCTCAAACCAAGCAAGCTCGAAACAAAAAATATTTTTATTTCCCAAATGGGTGGCCTCCCCAGAGTCAAGGAATAATGGCGTGTGATCAGAAATACCCCGTGTAAGCGCCTGGACTATTACATATGGGAATTTCTGCTCCCATTCAATGCTAGCCAGGACTCGATCCAGCTTTTCAAACGTCGGATTTGGCAAGGCGTTAGCCCAGGTAAACTTTCTGCCCGAAAGCTCTATCTCACGCAGATCCAGGCTTTCAATGATTGTGTTAAACATGAACGACCATTTGCCGTCAAAATTGTCATTATTCTTCTCATCACGCCTTCTGATGATATTAAAATCACCCCCCCCCCGCCAGGATAGGAAGTTGTTCAGAACCGCAAATCCTAACCAGATCAGCCAAGAACTCCAGTTTCAGCTCGGGCTGTGCGGCACCATATACCGCCACCAAAGCCCAGTTAAACCCATCGGTCTTCGACCGCACCCTAAACTTAACAGCAAAATCTCCCATGACCACACTTCGGACTTCTAACGAATCACATCTAACTCTGAGTAAAATCCCACCCGATCTTCCTCGCGGCGGTAGACAATGCCAATCAAAATCAATACCCCTCGAAAGAGTATTTAGAAATTGTAGCGAGAAGTTGGCTCTACCCGTTTCCGACAAAGCGATAAAGTCCAACTTAATTATGCTCAATAGAAGCCTCAGCAAGAAACGTTCTTTTAGCCAAGTCTTTCAGACCTCTGCTATTCCAAAAGATTCCTTTCATATCTCGTCATGGAATTTTTTAGCCGTTCGTATCCGAGCACTCCTACGCACTGCGGAATCTGGGTAGATCTTCCGCTTCCATTTGCGTTTAGGAATATTAAAACTCTTCAGCTGGTCCTCACAACCAGTCGCAGTAATGCGCACCTCCACATTGTCCACTCGCTCATCCTCCTCCTTAGGCTCAGGAGACAGATGAGCCAGATCCGCACAAAGATTATCGAGCTCCCTGACCCCTAAAGCATCGATATCGGAGTTATTCATGGGTTTGACCGCAGCTAAGTTACGAATCATCACAAGCGCCCGTTCGGCCTCTAAATCTAGCATATCATTAACCAAGGTTGAGATTTCACTATCATTACTACCTAGTGAAATTCCTATCTGATTTGCATTATTGATAATCTCATCATTAGAAAAATGCAAAATAGAATTAGAGGTATTGACCAACATACTAGTAGTGACCTCCACGTCACGAAGCTTGGCCGCCCTCATAGCGCACCACTGATGAATGTCGTCCACTTCCGGATGGTCCTGGAGACGGCTACTCAACCGTCGCGCCTTAGAGACCGGATCCGGAATACCAACAAACGCAATCACCTCCTCCCGAGTGGATCTACTCGAGAGCGCCAAGCCGGGGGAAGGTGGAACCTGGGCCTCCTGCCCGAGCTCCCCATCCACCCCAGCCCAACGGCTAGCCAGCGTCACCGGCGCCGAAGGCAGGCAGGCCCCCCTAGGCGCCCCCAGAGAAGAAGGCCCTGAGGCCACCTGCCCCGAGCCCTCTACGGAAAGCGACGCTGGTGCCAGCAACGCCGGCCCGGCAAAAGGGGAGGAAGGTGTCGGGGCTAGCAGCCTCGCCCCCCCTCCCGAAGAGTCAATCTGCACCGTCTAGATCTCGACCTCCGCAAGCCCCGATGAGAGCTCCAAGGCCACCTGCCCCATGCCCTCATCAGCAGATGGCACCGCCTGCTGCAACTGAGGTACCACGACCGTAGTGGAGGGATCCGAAATCACTATCTCCGGACCCCCGCCAGCGAGAACGACCTCCCCCGCCTCAACCCTGACCGAGATAGGCGATGCCCCAAGAAGAGGAACCACAGACTCCTCAAACTCCAGGACCGGTAGCGAGTGCTCGATCACCTCATCAGACTCCACCCGTTCACTCCAAAGTCTCGGGGGTGCAGACGCCGGCTCGAAAGACCAGAATCTGAGAGCAGTCATAGGCACCGTAGAAGGTGGTTCCGTCCCATCCGCAGACGTCTGAGAGTTAGCACCCGGCGTAGTGGACAACTCTCGCCCACTGTCAGCTCCTTGTGCCTCCTTAAGTGCCAAACTATCATCACCCTCGTGCATATCAGTATCAGTCCCGTTGGCCACCTCGGCAAACAGACTCTCATCCTCGAACTCAATGACTAGGTTATAGATGTGGCCTTGATATGCCCACTTTACCACCTCAGGCACATACTTGATGTTCAGCACACTGACCAGTAGACGGGCTATCCCGTGGGCTCTAGTAAAGTCCATATCCACTCGCTCTGGTCTGCCCCCCATGATACCCAAACTGGCCACGACCCGGGCATCCTGCATCAGCTTGGAGGGAGCCCCCGAGAACCGCAACCAAACCTGGGTCAGAGGCTTGCCCGTAGGCTCAATCCTCTTCCACTCGTGAAACTCAAGCACACCATCAGTACCCGGCACCTTGCACATCCCGAAACTCAGAAGTCTCTGAAGATCCTCAACTGAGGGGAACTCAACCCGAAATAGTTTGTCCTTGATACTAACAAGCTCCCACTGGAAATCCCCAGGAGCTAACTCCTTGAGCCTCTGAACAATCTGTGCCTCCGAGACGTCTCCTCTGGCAATTTTGACTAACCCAGTCGTCTGATACTTCTCCAACGTATCTACTTTTCCAAACACTTTTGCCCTTGTTTTGGACTCTAACTTGCATGATTTGAATGAAACTAACCCGGACTGACGCTATTTTCAGCAGAACTGCCATGATGTTGTTTTATGTGTAGAAAAGAAAAATTCTCGGAATGTCCTGGAAATCCATGGAGGCACTTTTCAGATTTAATAAGGATTTTTGGAGAAATAATCAAGGCCAGGGGGGCCCACGGGCTGTCCACGAGACAGGGGGCGCCCCCCCCCCTAGGGCGCGCCCCCTATCTCGTGGGCCCCCTGGACCTCCACCGACCTCAACTCCAACTCTATATCTTCCATCTCACGGAGAAAAAATCAGAGAGAAAGTTTCATCACGTTTTACGATAC
The DNA here is from genome assembly GCF_002162155.2 of Triticum dicoccoides. NCBI lineage: Eukaryota > Viridiplantae > Streptophyta > Magnoliopsida > Poales > Poaceae > Triticum > Triticum dicoccoides. The sequence continues at coordinate 500,416,855 of NC_041389.1, forward strand.
AGAGCCGCCGTCAAGCCCTAATCTCTCTCGGGAGGGCTGATCTGGAGTCCGTTCGGGGCTCCGGAGAGGGGAATTCGTCGTCGTCGTCATCATCAACCATCCTCCACCACCAATTTTATGATGCTCACCGCCATGTGTGAGTAATTCCATCGTAGGCTTGCTGGACGGTGATGGGTTGGATGAGATTTACCATGTAATCAAGTTAGTTTTGTTAGGGTTTGATCCCTAGTATCCACTATGTTCTGAGATTGATGTTGCTATGACTTTGCTATGCTTAATGCTTGTCACTAGGGCCCGAGTGCCATGATTTCAGATCTGAACCTATTATGGTTTCATCAATATATGTGTGTTCTTGATCCTATCTTGCAAGTCTATAGTCACTTATTATGTGTTATGATCCGACAACCCCGAAGTGAGAATAATTGGGACACTTCTCGATGATGACCGTAGTTTGAGGAGTTCATGTATGCACCATGTGTTAATGCTTTGGTCCGATTCTCTATTAAAAGGAGGCCTTAATATCCCTTAGTTTCCACTAGGACCCCGCTGCCACGGGAGGGTAGGACATAAGATGTCATGCAAGTTCTTTTCCATAAGCACGTATGACTATTTACGGAATACATGCCTACATTACATTGATGAATTGAAGCTAGTTCTATATCACCCTATGTTATAACTATTGCATGAGGAATCGCATCTGGCATAATTATCCATCACTGATCCATTGCCTGCAAGCTTTTCATATATTGTTCTTTGCTTATTTACTTTTCCGTTGCTACTGTTACAACTACTACAAAAACCCAAAAACATTTACCTTTTCTATTGCTACTGTTACCATTACTATCATACCACTCTTGCTACTAAATACTTTTCTGCAGATACTAAGTTATCCAGGTGTGGTTGAACTGACAACTCAACTGCTAATACTCAAGAATATTCTTTGGCTCCCCTTGTGTCGAATCAATAAATTTGGGTTGAATACTCTATCCTCGAAAGCTGTTGTGATCCCCTATACTTGTGGGTTATCAAGACTAATTTCTCACGCCGTTGCCGGGGAGCATAGCTCTATTCTCTGAGTCACTTGGGATTTATATCTGTTGATCACTATGAAGAACCTGAAAGACGCTAAGACCAAGATTTTTCCCTCAACTACGAGGGGAGGTAAGGAACTGCAATCTACTCTGCACTAGATTCTCCTTCCATTATTACTAGGCTTGCGACACCTAAACCTGCTACTGCTATGAATTCTGATATGTCGCATGTTATTGATGATGCCACTTCTGCTATGCATGATGAAACTACTTCTGTGCGTGATACTACTTTGCCATTAGGTGAATTTCTTGATGAACAACTTGCTAGAGTTAGGGGGAATGAAAATATTGAAGATGCTATTGATGATAGTGATGATGAATGTTCCCCCAATGATTATGTGTTACCTGTTGTTCCTAAGGGTTATGTTATGAACAAAGAAGCTGCTGAAGCTATTCTTGCTTGCAATGATAGAAATGATCTTAAGAAATTATTAGCTAAATGGAAGAAGCAGTCTCTAAATGCTAGAATGAAACCCGATCCTACTTTTGCTACTTCACCTATCTGTGTTACTGATAAGGATTATGAATTCTCTGTTGATCCTGATATTATTACTTTAGTTGAATCCGATCCTTTTTATGGCCTTGAATCTGAAACTGTTGTGGCACATCTTACCAAGTTGAATGATATAGCCACCCTATTTACTCATGATGAGAAGTCTCCCTATTTATATATCCTTAAGATTTTCCCGTTCTCATTAAAGGGTGATGCTAAGACTTGGTATAATTCTCTTGCTCCTGGTTGTGTGCGTAGTACCCAGGATATGATTTATTACTTCTCTGCTAAATATTTCCCTGCTCATAGGAAACAAGCTGCCTTGCAGGAAATATATAATTTTGTGCAAATCAAAGAAGAGAGTCTCCCACAAGCTTGGGGGAGGCTTCTCCGGTTGCTTTATGCTTTGTCTGATCATCATCTTAAGAAAAATGAAATACTTGATATCTTTTATAATGGACTAACCGATGCTTCCAAGGACCACTTGGATAGTTGTGTTGGTTGTGTTTTCAGGGAAAGAACAGTCGACGAAGCTGAAATATTATTGAACAATATGTTGACTAATGAAAATAATTGAACTCTTCCTGAGCTAGTTCCTGAAGTAATTCCTGAACCAATTGAGCCAACTCCTGAGCTTATTCCTAAACCCACTCGGGAGAAGAGAGGTGTTTTATTTCTCAGTCCTGAAGATATGGAAGAGGCAAAGAAATGAATGAAAGAAAAAGGTATTAAAGCTGAAGAAGTCAAGAACTTACCACTTATTGAAGAAATACATGGTCTTAATTTACCGCCTGAAGAACCACATTGTCTTGATAACCCGACACAGGTAGTAAAGGTAAATTCTCTCTACATATATGATAAAGTTGAAATACCCTCTACTAAATTTCATAGCCCATGCTTAGATGAATTTGATGACTTTATGGCTAGACAAGAAAGTTTTACTGCTTATGTTGGTAGAGAGTTAAAGAATAATGCTTCCGAGATAGGACGCATAGGTGATAATCTGGCTAGAGTTAAAGATGAATTTCACCGCGTTAACAAATATCCTTCTATGGTTGCTACTCAAGTTGAGCAAGTGCTCAAGGCTCAAAATGATTTGCTTGATGAATTGAATAATAAAAATGACTTTGCCATTAGAGTGGCTACTAGAACTAGTAGAATGACTCAGGAACCTTTGTATTCTGAAGGCCACCCTAAAAGAATTGAACAAGACTCTCAGAATAATAATCTACATGTTCCTAGTTCTTCTAAGAAGAAGAAAAAGAAGAATGATAGGATAGGACTGTGCAAACTTCTAGTGAACCTAATGCTGAAATACTTGAGAATCCCAATGATACTTCTATCTCTGATGCTGAAACACAATCCGGAGATGAACACGAACCTGATGTTAGTGCTAATAATGATGTTCATGTAGATGCTCAACCTAGTAATAACAATGATGTAGAGATTGAACCTGCTGTTGATCTTGATAACCCACAATCAAGAAACCAACATTATGATAAGAGAGATTTTGTTGCTAGGAAGCACGGTAAGGAAAGAGAACCATGGGTTCAGAAACCCATGCCCTTTCCTCCTAAACCATCCAAGTCAAAGGATGATGAGGATTTTGAGCGCTTTCCTGAAATGATTAGACCTATTTTCGTACGTATGCGCTTAACTGATATGCTTAAAGTAAATCCTTATACTAAATACATGAAGGATATCATCACAAATAAAAGAAAGACACCGGAAGCTGAAATTTCCACCATGCTTGCTAATTACACTTTTAAGGGTGGAATACCAAAGAAACTTGGAGATCCGGGTGTACCAACTATACCATGCTCCATTAAAAGAAATTATGTTAGAACTGCTTTATGTGATCTTGGAGCCGGTGTTAGTGTTATGCCTCTCTCTTTATATCGTAGACTTGAATTGAATAAGTTGACACCTACTGAAATATCTTTGCAAATGGCTGATAAATCAACTGCTATACCTGTTGGTATTTGTGAGGATGTGCCTATTGTGGTTGCAAATATCACTATCTTAACGGACTTTGTTATTCTTGATATTCCCGAGGACAATAATATGTCTATTATCCTTGGTAGACCTTTTCTTAATACTGCAGGGGCTATTATTGATTGCAACAAAGGCAATGTCACTTTTCATGTTAATGGCAATGAGCATATGATACACTTTCTGAGGAAACAACCTCCAGTTCATAGCATCAATTCTATTGAAAAAGTTCCAACTATCATTTTTGGAGGTTTTGAATTTCCTCTCCCTACTGTCAAGAAAAAGTATGATATTGTTATTGTTGGGGATTTTCATATCCCCGTTGAGGTAACTTAGTGTTATTCGAAATTTCTCCAGTTCCGTGTTATTCGGAATGAGTTTGTTAACAAGACTTGATCAACCTTGTTAGCGGGTTCATTTTGATGATCACGAGATGGATGAAACTAAAAGGCACAACCTTCTGTATCCTCTTTTTACTTTCTGTTATTTATATTAAATAAAGAAAAAATAGTATTATCCGTTTGTTTTCTGAATTATTCGTGCAATACAAAAATAGTCCAAAAATAAAAGTGCTCCAAATGCCCTGCAAATTTAGTATGATTTTTTCTGGAATATTTGAGGATTTTAGGCACTAAAAACACTGCAGGAGGGCCAAGCACCAAGCCACGAGAGAGGAGGGCGCCCCCCCCTGTAGGGCGCGCCCCCCTGTCTCGTGGGCCCCTGGTGGCTCCCCTCCACTTATGCCAGCACCCACACACTTCATATTCTATCCAAAAAAATCCCCATCCAGCTCAAGCATGAGTTCTAGCTCGTTTTGCTGCGATTTTCGATCTCTTAGATCAAAGCTCCATTCACAAAACTGCTTTGGGAGATTGGTGCTTGGTATGTGACTCCTCCGTTGGTCCAATTAGTTTTTGTTCTAGTGCTTTATTCATTGCAAATCCTTGTTGTCTTGGTGACCCTGTTCTTGAGCTTGCATGTTAAATTTTCGAGGTTCCAAGCAATTCTAATGCATGATATGGGGACTAGGCACTTGTAGGAGTAGTTGCTATCAATCTTGTTTAGTTTTATGCACTTTTATTTTGAAGTTACTAAAATTTCAGAAAATGTTGAGGAAACTTTTGAGGGGCTCTTCTAGTCAAAGCTCCGAGGAAAAACAAGCTAAGGAGAAGGAAAAAGGCAAGTATAATCTTCCTCGCTTAGCGGAAGTACGACCGTGTGAATGGCCATGTGATGATTTCTTGAAAGAGGCTGGAATTCATGAAGACTTTTATGCTTTAATCGAGATAGTAGGCCTCACCGGTTTCATCAACGACCGAATCGATCAATATCTCTTATTCACCAATACTTTCATGCAAATCTTTTATTTTTATCCTAAGAAGTCACCACCTGAAGTATCATTTTATTTATATGACGAGTTCAAAGAAATGTCTTTATGTCATTTTTGCACAGTATGTAGGATACCTTATGAGGGAGAACTAGAGGAACCTCATCGCGAAGATGTGGCTGGCTTTGTTAATATTATTGTTGTAGAAGAGCCAAAGAAGGGTTCCGAAGCAAAAGTCTCTAGCATACACTTTCCTGTTTTACGCTACTTTGCCATATTTGCTAGTAGATGCTTGATCGGTCGTGGGAATAGTGGAAACCTGAGTGTTCCTGATATTATCATTCTTCAACATGCTTTGCTTGGAGATAATAGTTTTAATATGGGTGCCGTCGTTGCTAGACGGCTAGCCCTCAATCGTACAAAAGGCCCCATATTTGGAGGTATCTTAATCGGTGCAGCCTGCTGAGTGCCCTTACTCTTGGTCATTGAATTGACTATTTTTGGAAATAGTATTTTTTTGCAGCTTAGCTCAATTCATGCATGGTTCCGGTGGAACCGGTGAACCACGTGAGCTGGTTAGATGCGTGGGGCAGAGGGCTCGTAGTACCTGATAGTGCAGCTATGCAGTGGAAGGGAAGTAGGCGGTATTCCATAATTAACATAGTTTGGTTCGAGTGGATTTGAAAAGCTACAGCAGATCGATAAGTTGCTAATTTAGCTAAGTCAACTCCACTATGGAATCTAGCTCTCCATAAGAGGGTATTCCCAATGAGACAATCGCAAAGGAGCGGTCTTCCTAATCTCTCTTTTGTTTGTGGGAATCTCTAGTGAGACCTGTGATAGAAGGGGTAAAGGTGAATTTAAGTCCTCTTTCTCTCGGAAATATACGCCCCTGTAGTTTTGAAGCAGGGCGAGACAACTTTAGCTAGGAGCATCTTTTCCTTCTGCCTAGCTCCCCGAAAACAACGTTCGACTTGCATGTGTTAAGCATATAGCTAGCGTTCCTTCTGAGCCAGGATCAAACTCAGATTTTGACTATACGTTTCCATATTAAAGTGTGGTTTTCTTACTTAAATTTAATAATATTAATCTAATATGCCCATTGGTGTTCCAAAAGTACCTTACTGGATTCCTGGAGATGAAGAAGCGACTTGGGTTGACTAGAGCTTTATTCGGCCTTTGTATGACCGTCTTCCCTTCCTGTCTATCTCCTTCAGTCAGGTAGTTCTGCTTCCGATGCCGGAGGAGCAGGGTGGGATAGAAGGGTAGTTTCTGAGTTCGAGATGTCTGAGCTTGGAGGTTCCGCTTCTCTAATGTGATAATAAAGCAAAAAGCAACGCCGCTCCCAATCCTCTTTTCGACTCTAACTCCCCTACTCCAGTCGTTGCTTTTCTTTCTGTTACTTCGAAAGTAGCTGCTTCAGCTTCAGCCAAGCGAATTCTAGCGCCGTAACTATCGCACTTTCCAAGCAACCCTCCAATGAAGAAAGTGCAATTGAAACAATCAAGAACGGAAAAATAATTAGACTCCCTCGTCAATTGTTTGGATTGGAATTAGGATCCTCTACTCTAGTCGTCCTCTTCTATTTTGGGCAGTAGCTCAGCCCGTTCCGGGCCTTCCTTTACTGAATCTATTAGTAGTTGACAGATAAGGAAAAGTGGATCCGCTACCAAATACGTTGTGGAGCCGTGTTCTCCAGGGAGGTTTGAGGGTTCTTGGGATGGGTTCTATGTTGCTGCCCATTCATTTCCTATTAATAAGGAGATATGTAAAGCCAGTCATTCTATTAAAGAGAACTTCCAGTGGCAGATTTTAGCCCTAGTACGAGAGGACTGGGCTGGGTTAACCTATGGTGTACCGGTTGTTATGCCAATAGCAGCGCCGGGCAGCTAAGTTGGTATGGAAGAACTGCTGCGCCGCGGCAAATCCTTCTCTATACAAGTTCTCGTACGAGGTTTTTGAACAGGACTTTTGCACTGAGAACACAATTCAGAACCCTCCTTCTCACAAGAAGGCAAACCTTGTACGTTGATCGAATCTTCTTTCGCATCCAGAAGAGAGGTTGTGGGCTATCCGAGAGAGTGGTTCAGGCGCACCTTATTTCTGATTGAACCACTTCCTCGAAAGGACATCGTATCGGTGCCAGAATATGGGCTAGCGGTACACCAACCTCCCCACCGCTACTCCTAGTAGAAGTGGTAGAATTAAACAAAGTATTTCCGATGGAACAACTATGTACGTTTTCGATTTCCTATTCACTCATGATCGGGCCTGACCTGGTCGACCCGATCAAACTATTTCACTTATGATCTGGCCTGGTTGACCCAATCATGATATTGAAGGATGGGACCTTTTATCAAAAACCTCCGGATCCCGAGAAGTTTTGAAGATGGTGCTCCTGTTACGTTACTTCGAATGGAATCCATCTAGCATTTCATGTGTCTGAATGTAACAGCCAATAATCTAGTTTGCAAACCTAGCTTTGCCCTCCTCGACTACGGGAGCCCTCCATCGTTGCAGCGAATTGTTTGGAGGGGAAGTCTACCCTTTTTAATGGATTCGGCGCATGCAATTTCTTTTCCTCTGAGATGACCCGCATTTTTACTTTTACTCCCCTTATATCTGCTGGAGATCCCGGTTGTGGGAAACAGCATTCCGAAAGAAAACGGATCCTCCCTCATTCTCCCGCAGATCTTGATAAGACGCTTGGAGAACAGTGAAAGAATCAGTTGCGTCGGCTGAGGTGCAAGCCCTTTTCTCGCCACTACTCTGTGTACCCAAAGTCAGCAACCTTTTTGGCACGCTGGCCAGTAGGCCCATAGATCATGGAACAAATAGGGTGGGTAGGCCCAACCACCACACTACACGTATAGACGCGAACCCCCCTCCTTACCGTACGTGCAACTCTCACCACATACGGCTCGCACAAAGACTCCAAAATCCATCCCGAGCTTTTTATTCCACCTCTCCCTCCTCTCCAATCCTCGATCAAACTAGCCTTCCCCAGCAAGAAAACGTATCCGTGTTGCACGTCTTGCTAGACATTTTCAGATACCCATTAGGCACCATGAGGAAGGAGACAATATTGCCTCCTCACATTCTAGATTACAAGAGCATGGTAGCACATAAGTTTATTGTTAACAACAAAGATAGGATGCTCTTGTATAAACTTAGATTCAATAAGAAACACTTTGAGATTATTATCTTGCTTGCGCCTCTGTTGTTTGATTTGCTTGCAGAAAAATTTCTTGTCACACCGGACGCGGTAAACAATCATCGAGCTCAAGCTTTTACTCCAGAACCTGAACCGGAACCTGATCTGGACCCCTATCGTGCATCATCTGTCCAGTGGGATCCGGAGATGACCAACCAGTGGTATCCTGATTACACCTCTCATTACACCGGAGAAAGTAGCGGAGGTCCTTGGTATTGAACCAACTTAGGCCAAAAGCCTAAGCTTGGGGGAGTACGTATTTCTCACCGACTTTACATTCATGTTTACACACTAGTCGTCGGTGCTCATACTCTTTCATTGTATTATCCATGCTAGTTTAAATTCCTTTTTCTAGTTTTCTTCTTGTGTGTTTGATAAACCTTAAGAAAAACCAAAAAAACTAGTTAGTTTAATTTCCTTGCCTGTAGTAGGAATTAAAATGAAAAACCAAAAAGATTTCTCGTTCTTCTTTTACTTGTTGGGAGCTTTTTTGTGTAAATAGTTTTATTTTCTTTTCTTTCTTCTGAGAGTCGAGAAGACCATATTGAAAATGCGTAGTGGCTCTTATATGCATGATTATTTATATTTAGAGCCCATATTACTTGTCTTCTCTCTTGAGTTGAATGCTTGCAGATTCCAGCTTAGTCCAATGCACGTGCACTCTTATTATTATACACTTCGTTCGGTCGTGCAAGTGAAGGGCAATAATGATGATATATGATGGACTTATTGGGATGAGAAAAGCTGGTATGAACTCGACCTCTCTGAGTCAGCTATTATGAAGTAAACATATTTGCAATGACATTTAGAGATTATAGTTACTTGTTCCATGCTTGATTAGCTACCAAAAAGAGAGTATTGAACCAACTTAGGCCAAAAGCCTAAGCTTGGGGGAGTACATATTTCTCACCGACTTTACATTCATGTTTACACACTAGTCGTCGGTGCTCATACTCTTTCATTGTATTATCCATGCTAGTTTAAATTCCTTTTTCTAGTTTTCTTCTTGTGTGTTTGATAAACCTTAAGAAAAACCCAAAAAACTAGTTAGTTTAATTTCCTTGCCTGTAGTAGGAATTAAAATGAAAAACCAAAAAGATTTCTCGTTCTTCTTTTACTTGTTGGGAGCTTTCTTGTGTAAATAGTTTTATTTTCTTTTCTTTCTTCTGAGAGTCGAGAAGACCATATTGAAAATGCTTAGTGGCTCTTATATGCATGATTATTTATATTTAGAGCCCATATTACTTGTCTTCTCTCTTGAGTTGAATGCTTGCAGATTCCAGCTTAGTCCAATGCACGTGCACTCTTATTATTATACACTTCGTTCGGTCGTGCAAGTGAAGGGCAATAATGATGATATATGATGGACTTATTGGGATGAGAAAAGCTGGTACGAACTCGACCTCTCTGAGTCAGCTATTATGAAGTAAACATATTTGCAATGACATTTAGAGATTATAGTTACTTGTGCCATGCTTGATTAGCTATGAGTTATAATGGTTTACCTTGTGTGCCAACATGCTATTAGAATGATTCTGATGTGGTATGATGGGATGGTATCCTCCTTTGAATGAATTGAGTGACTCGACTTGGCACATGTTCACGCATGTAGTTGAATCAAATCAACATAGCATTCACGATATTTATGTTCATGGTGGATTATATCCTACTCATGCTTGTATTCGGTGTGAATTAATTTTAATGCATGCTTACGACTGTTGTCGCTCTCTCAGTTGGTCGCTTCCCAGTCTTTTGCTAGCCTTCACCTGTACTAAGCGGGAATACTGCTTGTGCATCCAACCTCCTTAAACCCCAAAGTTGTTCCATATGAGTCCACTGTATCTTCCTATATGCGGTATCTACCTGTCGTTCCAAGTAAATTTGTATGTGCCAAACTCCAAACCTTCAAATGAAATTTTGTTTTGTATGCTCGAGCAGCTCATGTTACAACTAGGGCTGCATATATCTTCCATGCTAGGTGTGTTATTCTCAAAGGAGTGGACTCCGCTCCTCATTCACGAGAAAGGGCCGGTAACCGGGATGCCCAGTCCCATGATCCAAAAAGATCAAAGCAAATCAAAATAATTAAACAAAACTCCCCCAGGGTTGTTGTATGTTGGAGGCACTCGTTGTTTCGAGCAAGCCATGGATTGATGCTTGTTGGTGGTTGGGGGAGTCTAAACCTTTACCATTCCGTTTGGGAACTGCCTATAATGCATTTAGTATGGAAGATACAACCATCTCATAGGTGTTGTGTTGACAGCAAAAGTATACCGCTCAAAATGTTATTCAATCTCTATTTTCAATATCGAGCTCTGGCACCTCTACAAATCCCTGCTTCCCTCTGCGAAGGGCCTATCTATTTACTTTTATGTTGAGTCATCACCCTTCTTATTAAAAGCACCCGCTGGAGAGCGCACTGTCATTTGCATTCATTATTATTGATTTATATTGGGTATGACTTGACTGGATCTCTTTTACCATGAATTACAATGTTTAGTCAGTCCTTGATCTTTAAAGGCGCTCTGCATTTATGTTTTGCGGTATCAAAAAGGGCTAGCGAGATACCATTTTGTTATATCATGTTATGATTATTTTGAGAAAGTGTTGTCATCCGAGTTTTATTATTATGACTCACTAGCTGATTTTGCTATTGATGTGAGTAATTGTGAGACCTATGTGTATGGTTAGTTCGTAATATTTGCTGAAACTTGAATGCTGGCTTTTCATGTTTACAACAACAAGAGCAAACAGAGTTTGTAAAAGTTTTTCTTTATCACTTTCAGTTTATCAACTGAATTGCTTGAGGACAAGCAAAGATTTAAGCTTGGGGGAGTTGATACGTCTCCAACGTATCTACTTTTCCAAACACTTTTGCCCTTGTTTTGGACTCTAACTTGCATGATTTGAATGAAACTAACCCGGACTGACGCTGTTTTCGGCAGAACTACCATGATGTTGTTTTATGTGTAGAACAGAAAAGTTCTCGGAATGTCCTGGAAATTCACGGAGGCACTTTTCAGATTTAATAAGGATTTTTGGCGAAAGAATCAAGGCCAAGGGGCCCAGGGGCTGTCCACGAGAGAGGGGGCGCCCCCTAGGGCGCGCCCCCCTATCTTGTGGGCCCCCTGGACCTCCACCGACCTCAACTCAAACTCTATATCTTCCGTCTCGTGGAGAAAAAAATTAGAGAGAAAGTTTCATCGTGTTTTACGATACGGAGCCGCCGCCAAGCCCTAATCTCTCTCGGGAGGTCTAATCTGGAGTCCATTCGGGGCTCCGGAGAGGGGAATTCATCATCGTCGTCATCATCAACCATCCTCCATCACCAATTTCATGATGCTCACCACCATGTGTGAGTAATTCCATCGTAGGCTTGCTGGACGGTGATGGGTTGGATGAGATTTACCATGTAATCATGTTAGTTTTGTTAGGGTTTGATCCCTAGTATCTACTATGTTTTGAGATTGATGTTGCTATGACTTTGTTGTGCTTAATCTTTATCACTAGGGCCCGAGTGCCATGATTTCAGATCTGAACCTATTATGTTTTCATCAATATATGTGTGCTCTTGATCCTATCTTGCAAGTCTATAGTCACCTATTATGTGTTATGATCCGACAACCCCGAAGTGACAATAATCGGGACACTTCTCGGTGATGACCATAGTTTAAGGAGTTCATGTATTCACCATGTGTTAATGCTTTGGTCCGGTTCTCTATGAAAAGGATGCCTTAATATCCCTTAGTTTCCACTAGGACCCCGCTGCCACGGGAGGGTAGGACAAAAGATGTCATGCAAGTTCTTTTCCATAAGCATGTATGACTATTTACGGAATACATGCCTACATTACATTGATGAATTGGAGCTAGTTCTATATGACCCTATGTTATAACTATTGCATGAGGAATCGCATCCGGCATAATTATCCATCACTGATCCATTGCCTACGAGCTTTTCATATATTGTTCTTCGCTTATTTACTTTTCCGTTGCTACTATTACAACTACTATAAAAACCCAAAAACATTTACCTTTTCTGTTGCTACTGTTACCATTACTATCATACCACTCTTGCTACTAAATACTTTGCTGTAGATACTAAGTTATCCAGGCGTGGTTGAATTGACAACTCAACTGCTAATACTCAAAAATATTCTTTGGCTCCCCTTGTGTCGAATCAATAAATTTGGGTTGAATACTCTACCCTCGAAAGCTGTTGCGATCCCCTATACTTGTGGGTTATCATCGTCAAACTCAAAGTCTCGTCGGGAACCTCCATCTCGGTTGGAGATTCAAAGAAAGTAAGTTCAGCACAGTACACTCCATACATCATGAGTGATGGTGCCTAATCTCTCAAAAACGGACAGGCCCCCGAATCGTGTGCCGGTTTGCCACAAATGCCACACAACTCAGCCACACACTCAGCAATAAAGTGTCCCTTGCCACCACAACATTTTTTTCTTTCTTACGCTCCCACTTGGACGCCCTCTCAGACTTAGTCCTGTCAGTCGCCTCTACTATCTCTGTCAACCCGGACTCATTTCCGGGAATCTCAGCAGAGGCAAGCGCCGAGACCACCTCCATAGCCTCTCTTGACAGAACCTGCTCCTCAGCGGTCCCGTCAACCACCATCTGGTCAACAACAGGCGGCGGTGGCTGTCGTGGACGGTAGCAGCCACATCGACCCCCACGGCCACCACGATGACCACGGAATCCACCCCGCTGTCGGTAGTGAAGGAAATATGCCCTAGAGGCAATAATAAAGTTATTATTTATTTCCTCATATCATGATAAATGTTTATTATTCATGCTAGAATTGTATTAACCGGAAACATGATACATGTGTGAATACATAGACAAACATATAGTCACTAGTATGCCTCTACTTGACTAGCTCATTAATCAAAGATGGTTATGTTTCCTAACCATAGACATGTGTTGTCATTTGATTAATGGGATCAAATCATTAGAAAAATGATGTGATTGACATGACCCATTCCGTTAGCTTAGCACTTGATCGTTTAGTATATTGCTATTGCTTTCTTCATGACTTATACATGTTCCTGTAACTATGAGATTATGCAACTCCCGTTTACCGGAGGAACACTTTGGGTGCTACCAAACGTCACAACGTAACTGGGTGATTATAAAGGAGTACTACAGGTGTCTCCAAAGGTACATGTTGGGTTGGCGTATTTCGAGATTAGGTTTTGTCACTCTGATTGTCGGAGAGGTATCTCTGGGCCCTCTCGGTAATGCACATCACTATAAGCCGTGCAACCAATGTAACTAATGAGTTAGTTACGGAATGATGCATTATGTAACGAGTAAAGAGACTTGCCAGTAACGAGATTGAACTAGCTATTGGATACCGACTATCGAATCTCGGGCAAGTAACATACAGATGACAAAGGGAACAACGTATGTTGTTATGCGGTTTGACCGATAAAGATCTTCGTAGAATATGTGGGAGCCAATATGAGCATCCAGGTTCCGCTATTGGTTATTGACCGAGAATAGTTCTAGGTCATGTCTACATTGTTCTCGAACCCGTAGGGTCCACACGCTTAAGGTTTCGATGATAGTTATATTATGAGTTTATTAGTTTTGATGTAGCGAAGGAGTTTGGAGTCCCGGATGAGATCAGGGACATGACGAGGAGTCTCGAAATGGTCGAGACGCAAAGATCGATATATTGGATGACTATATTCGGAGTTCGGAAAGGTTCCGAGTGATTCGGGTATTTTTCGGAGTACCGGAGAGTTACGGGAATTCGCCGGGGAGTATATGGGCCTTATTGAGCCATACGGGAATAGAGGAGAGAGGCCAAAAGGAAGGAGGCCTGCGCCCCCCCTCTGGTCCGAATTGGACAAGGAGCAGCCCACTTTTCCTTCTCCTACTCCTCCTCTTTCCTTCTCCAACAAGGAAAGGAGGAGTCCTACTCCTCCTCTTTCCTTCTCCAACAAGGAAAGGAGGAGTCCTACTCCCGGTGGGAGTAGGACTCCCCCCTTGGTGTGCCTCCTCCATAGGCCGGCCGCCTCCCCCCTTGCTCCTATATATATGGGGGCAGGGGGGCACCCCAAAGACACGACAACAATTGATCCTTGAGATCTATTAGCCGTGTGCGGTGCCCCCCTCCACCATAGTCCTCCTCGATAATATTGTAGTGGTGCTTAGGCGAAGCCCTGCGACGGTAGAACATCAAGATCGTCACCACGCCGTCGTGCTGACGGAACTCTCCCTCGACACTCGGCTGGATCGGAGTTCGAGGGACGTCATCGAGCTGAACGTGTGCTAGAACTCGGAGGTGTCGTAGTTTCGGTGCTTGATCGGTCGGGCCGTGAAGACGTATGACTACATCAACCGCGTTGTTCTAAACGCTTCCGCTTTCGGTCTACAAGGGTATGTAGATTACACTCTCCCCTCTCGTTGCTATGCATCACCATGATCTTGCGTGTGCGTAGGAAATTTTTGAAATTACTACGTTCCCCAATAGTGGCATCCGAGCCAGGTTTTATGCGTAGATGTCATATGCACGAGTAGAACACAAGTGAGTTGTGGGCAATACAAGTCATACTGCTTAGCAGCATGTCATACTTTGGCTCAGCGGTATTGTGAGATGAAGTGCCCGGACCGACATTACGCGTACGCTTACGCGAGACTGGTTTCACCGTTACAAGCACTCGTGCTTAAAGATGACTGGCGGGTGTCTGTATCTCTCACTTTAGCTGAACCAAGTGTGGCTACGCCCGGTCCTTGCGAAGGTTAAAAAGTCATTAACTTGACGAACTATCGTTGTGGTTTTGATGCGTAGGTAAGAACAGTTCTTGCTAAGCCCGTAGCAGCCACGTAAAATTTGCAACAACAAAGTAGAGGACGTCTAACTTGTTTTTGCAGGGCATGTTGTGATGTGATATGGTCAAGAGGTGATGCTATATTTTATTGTATGAGATGATCATGTTTTATAAACCGAAGTTATCGGCAACTGGCAGGAGCCATATGGTTGTCGCTTTATTGTATGAAATGCAAACACCATGTAATTGCTTTACTTTATCACTAAGCGGTAGCGATAGTCGTAGAAGCAATAGATGGCATAACGACAACGATGCTATGATGGAGATCATGGTGTCGCGCCGGTGACGATGGTGATCACGACGATGCTTCGAAGATGGAGATCACAAGCACAAGATGATGATGGCCATATCATATCACTTATATTGATTGCATGTGATGTTTATCCTTTATGCATCTTATCTTGCTTTGATTGACGGTAGCATTTTAAGATGATCTCTCACTAAATTATCAAGAAGTGTTCTCCCTGAGTATGCACCATTGCGAAAGTTCTTCGTGCTGAGACACCACGTGATGATCGGGTGTGATAGGCTCTACGTTCAAATACAATGGGTGCAAAACAGTTGCACACGCGGAATACTCAGGTTAAACTTGACGAGCCTAGCATATAACAGATATGGCCTCGGAACACGGAGACCAAAAGGTCAAGCATGAATCATATAGTAGATATGATCAACATATTGATGTTCACTGTTGAAACTACTCCATCTCACGTGACGATCGGACATGGTGTAGTTGATATGGATCACGTAATCACTTAGAGGATTAGAGGGATGTCTATCTAAGTGGGAGTTCTTAAGTAATATGATTAATTGAACTTAAATTTATCATGAACTTAGTACCTGATAGTATTTTGCTTGTCTATGTTTGTTGTAGATAGATGGCTCGTGCTGTTGTTCCGTTGAATTTTAATGCGTTCCTTGAGAAAGCAAAGTTGAAAGATGATGGCAGCAATTACACGGACTGGGTCCGTAACCTGAGGATTATCCTCATTGCTGCACAGAAGAATTACGTCCTGGAAGCACCGCTGGGTGCCAGGCCTGCTGCTGATGCAACTGACGATGTTAAGAACGTCTGGCAGAGCAAAGCTGATGACTACTCGATAGTTCAGTGTGCCATGCTTTACGGCTTAGAATCGGGTCTTCAACGATGTTTTGAACGTCATGGAGCATATGAGATGTTCCAGGAGTTGAAGTTAATATTTCAAGCAAATGCCCGGATTGAGAGATATGAAGTCTCCAATAAGTTCTATAGTTGCAAGATGGAGGAGAATAGTTCTGTCAGTGAACACATACTCAAAATGTCTGGGTATAATAATCACTTGATTCAACTGGGAGTTAATCTTCCTGATGATAGTGTCATTGACAGAATTCTTCAATCACTGCCACTAAGCTACAAGAGCTTCGTGATGAACTATAATATGCAAGGGATGGACAAGACTATTCCCGAGCTCTTCGCAATGCTAAAAGCCGCGGAGGTAGAAATCAAGAAGGAGCATCAAGTGTTGATGGTTAACAAGACCACCAGTTTTAAGAAAAAGGGCAAAGGGAAGAAGAAGGGGAACTTCAAGAAGAACAGCAAACAAGTTGCTGCTCAAGAGAAGAAACCCAAGTCTGGACCTAAGCCTGAGACTGAGTGCTTCTACTGCAAGCAGACTGGACACTGGAAGCGGAACTGCCCCAAGTATTTGGCGGATAAGAAGGATGGCAAGGTGAACAAAGGTATATGTGATATACATGTTATTGATGTGTACCTTACTAATGCTCGCAGTAGTACCTGGGTATTTGGTACTGGTTCTGTTGCTAATATTTGCAACTCGAAACAGGGACTACGGATTAAGCGAAGATTGGCTAAGGACGAGGTGACGATGCGCGTGGGAAATGGTTCCAAAGTCGATGTGATCGCGGTCGGCATGCTACCTCTACATCTACCATCGGGATTAGTTTTAGACCTAAATAATTGTTATTTGGTGCCAGCGTTGAGCATGAACATTATATCTGGATCTTGTTTGATGCGAGACGGTTATTCATTTAAGTCAGAGAATAATGGTTGTTCTATTTATATGAGTAATATCTTTTATGGTCATGCACCCTTGAAGAGTGGTCTATTTTTATTGAATCTCGATAGTAGTGATACACATATTCATAGTGTTGAAACCAATAGATGCAGAGTTGATAATGATAGTGCAACTTATTTGTGGCACTGCCGTTTAGGTCATATCGGTGTAAAGTGCATGAAGAAACTCCATACTGATGGGCTTTTGGAATCACTTGATTATGAATCACTTGGTACTTGCGAACCGTGCCTCATGGGTAAGATGACTAAAACGCCATTCTCCGGAACTATGGAGCGAGCAACTGATTTGTTGGAAATCATACATACTGATGTTTGTGGTCCAATGAATGTTGAGGCTCGCGGCGGGTATCGTTATTTTCTCACATTCACAGATGATTTGAGCAGATATGGGTATATCTACTTAATGAAACAAAAGTCTGAAACATTTGAAAAGTTCAAAGAATTTCAGAGTGAAGTGGAAAATCATCGTAACAAGAAAATAAAAATTTTACGATCTGATCGTGGAGGAGAATATTTGAGTTACGAGTTTGGTTTACATTTGAAACAAAGCGGAATAGTTTCACAACTCACGCCACCCGGAACACCACAACCAAATGGTGTGTCCGAACGTCG
Organism: Triticum dicoccoides; assembly: GCF_002162155.2. Lineage (NCBI taxonomy): Eukaryota > Viridiplantae > Streptophyta > Magnoliopsida > Poales > Poaceae > Triticum > Triticum dicoccoides. The sequence goes on from NC_041389.1 coordinate 500,434,514, forward strand.
TAATCGTACTTTACTAGATATGGTGCGATCTATGATGTCTCTTACTGATTTACCGCTATCGTTTTGGGGTTATGCTTTAGAGACGGCCGCATTCACGTTAAATAGGGCACCATCAAAATCCGTTGAGACGACGCCTCATGAACTGTGGTTTGGCAAGAAACCAAAGTTGTCGTTTCTTAAAGTTTGGGGCTGCGATGCTTATGTGAAGAAACTTCAACCAGATAAGCTCGAACCCAAATCGGGGAAAGTAGAACTTGATGAGGTAACTGTACCTGCTCCCTTATTGGAAAGTAGTTCATCACAAGAACCGGTTCCTGTGACAACTACACCAATCAGTGAGGAAGCTAATGATATTGATCATGAAACTTCAAATCAAATTTCTACTGAACCTCGTAGGTCTACCAGAGTAAGATCCGCACCAGAGTGGTACAGTAATCCTATTCTGGAAGTCGTGTTACTTGACCATGATGAACCTACGAACTATGAGGAATTGATGATGAGCCCAGATTCCGCAAAATGGCTAGAGGCCATGAAATCTGAGATGGGATCCATGTATAAGAACAAAGTATGGACTTTGGTTGACTTGCCCGATGATCGGCAAGCCATTGAGAATAAATAGATTTTTAAGAAGAAGACTGACGCTAATGGTAATATAACTGTCTATAAAGCTCGACTTGTTGCAAAAGGTTTTCGACAAGTTTAAGGGGTTGACTACGATGAGACTTTCTCACCCGTAGCGATGCTTAAGTCTGTCCGAATCATGTTAGCAATTGTTGCATTTTATGATTATGAAATTTGGCAAATGGATGTCAAAACTGCATTCTTGAATGGATTTCTGGAAGAAGAGTTGTATATGATGCAGCCAGAAGGTTTTGTTGATCCAAACGGTGCTAACAAAGTGTGCAAGCTCCAGCGATCCATTTATGGACTGGTGCAAGCATCTCGGAGTTGGAATAAACGCTTTGATAGTGTGATCAAAGCATATGGTTTTATACAGACTTTTGGAGAAGCCTGTATTTACAAGAAAGTGAGTGGGAGCTCTGTAGCATTTCTGATATTATATGAAGATGACATATTATTAATTGGAAATGATATAGAATTTCTGGATAGCATAAAGGGATACTTGAATAAAAGTTTTTCTATGAAAGACCTTGGTGAAGCTGCTTATATATTGGGCATCAAGATTTATAGAGATAGATCAAGACACTTAATTGGACTTTCACAAAGTACATACCTTGATAAAGTTTTGAAAAAGTTCAAAATGGATCAGGCAAAGAAAGGGTTCTTGCCCGTACTACAAGGTGTGAAGTTGAGTCAAACTCAATGCCCGACCACAGCAGAAGATTGAGAGAAAATGAAAGATGTTCCCTATGCTTCAGCCATAGGCTCTATCATGTATGCAATACTGTGTACCAGACCTGACGTGTGCTTAGCAATAAGCTTGGCAGGAAGGTACCAAAGTAATCCAGGAGTGGATCACTGGATAGCGGTCAAGAACATCCTGAAATACCTGAAAAGGACTAAGGATATGTTTCTCGTATATGGAGGTGACAAAGAGCTAGTCGTAAATGGTTACGTCGATGCAAGCTTTGACACTGATCCGGACGATTCTAAATCGCAAACCGGATACGTGTTTTTATTAAATGGTGGAGCTGTAAGTTGGTGCAGTTCTAAACAAAGCGTCGTGGCAGGATCTACATGTGAAGCGGAGTACATAGCTGCTTCAGAAGCAGCAAATGAAGGAGTCTGGATGAAGAAGTTCATTTCCGATCTAGGTGTCATACCTAGTGCATCGGGACCAATGAAGATCTTCTGTGACAGTACTGGTGCAATTGCCTTGGCAAAGGATTCCAGATTTCACAAGAGGACCAAGCACATCAAGAGACGCTTCAATTCCATCCGGGACCAAGCCCAGGTGGGAGACATAGAGATTTGCAAGATACATAAGGATCTGAATGTTGCAGACCCATTGACTAAGCCTCTTCCACGAGCAAAACATGATCAGCACCAAGACTCCATGGGAGTTAGAATCATTACTGTGTAATCTAGATTATTGACTCTAGTGCAAGTTGGAGACTGAAGGAAATATGCCCTAGAGGCAATAATAAAGTTATTATTTATTTCCTCATATCATGATAAATGTTTATTATTCATGCTAGAATTGTATTAACCGGAAACATGATACATGTGTAAATACATAGACAAACATATAGTCACTAGTATGCCTCTACTTGACTAGCTCATTAATCAAAGATGGTTATGTTTCCTAACCATAGACATGTGTTGTCATTTGATTAATGGGATCACATCATTAGGAGAATGATGTGATTGACATGACCCATTCCGTTAGCCTAGCACTTGATCGTTTAGTATATTGCTATTGCTTTCTTCATGACTTATACATGTTCCTGTAACTATGAGATTATGCAACTCCCGTTTACCGGAGGAACACTTTGGGTGCTACTAGACGTCACAACGTAACTAGGTGATTATAAAGGAGTACTACAGGTGTCTCCAAAGGTACATGTTGGGTTGGCGTATTTCGAGATTAGGTTTTGTCACTCCGATTGTCGGAGAGGTATCTCGGGGCCCTCTCGGTAATGCACATCACTATAAGCCTTGCAAGCAATGTAACTAATGAGTTAGTTACGGAATGATGCATTACGTAACGAGTAAAGAGACTTGCCAGTAACGAGATTGAACTAGGTATTGGATACCGACGATCGAATCTCGGGCAAGTAACATACCGATGACAAAGGGAACAACGTATGTTGTTATGCGGTTTGACCGATAAAGATCTTCGTAGAATATGTGGGAGCCAATATGAGCATCCAGGTTCCGCTATTGGTTATTGACCGAGAATAGTTCTAGGTCATGTCTACATTGTTCTCGAACCCGTAGGGTCCGCACGCTTAAGGTTTCGATGATAGTTATATTATGAGTTTATGAGTTTTGATGTACCGAAGGAGTTCGGAGTCCCGGATGAGATCAGGGACATGACGAGGAGTCTCGAAATGGTCGAGACGCAAAGATCGATATATTGGATGACTATATTCGGAGTTCGGAAAGGTTCCGAGTGATTCGGGTATTTTTCGGAGTACCGGAGAGTTACGGGAATTCGCCGGGGAGTATATGGGCCTTATTGAGCCATACGGGAATAGAGGAGAGAGGCCAAAAGGAAGGAGGCCTGCGCCCCCCCTCTGGTCCGAATTGGACAAGGGGGCAGCCCACTTTTCCTTCTCCTACTCCTCCTCTTTCCTTCTCCAACAAGGAAAGGAGGAGTCCTACTCCTCCTCTTTCCTTCTCCAACAAGGAAAGGAGGAGTCCTACTCCTCCTCTTTCCTTCTCCAACAAGGAAAGGAGGAGTCCTACTCCCGGTGGGAGTAGGACTCCTCCCTTGGTGCGCCTCCTCCATAGGTCGGCCGCCTCCCCCCTTGCTCCTATATATATGGGGGCAGGAGGGCACCCCAAAGACACAACAACAATTGATCCTTGAGATCTATTAGCCGTGTGCGGTGCCCCCTCCACCATAGTCCTCCTCGATAATATTGTAGCGGTGCTTAGGCGAAGCCCTGCGATGGTAGAACATCAAGATCTTCACCATGTCGTCGTGCTGACGGAACTCTCCCTCGACACTCAGCTGGATCGGAGTTCGAGGGACGTCATCGAGCTGAACGTGTGCTAGAACTCGGAGGTGCCATAGTTTCGGTGCTTGATCGGTCGGGCCGTGAAGACGTACGACTACATCAACCGCGTTGTTCTAAACGCTTCCGCTTTCGGTCTACAAGGGTATGTAGATTACACTCTCCCCTCTCATTGCTATGCATCACCATGATCTTGCGTGTGCGTAGGAAATTTTTGAAATTACTACGTTCGCCAACAGGTAGCCCGGACCAGACGCCCCCTCAACAAAACCTCCTGGGTGTCCCATGAACGGTCGCTCCGCCGTGCCATCGCTCTGCCAAGTGTAGCCCCGAGCACCGCCGGTCGACGAGGACCCACGGTGCCTACCAACTCCATACGCATCGAAACCATCATCAACCCACTTCCCCTTGGGCGCGGCAGAAGCTTGAGGCGGCGGCGGTGGCTGCATCTGCACTGGCCCGACCCTGTTCAGCTGGGGCTTCGCGACGACGTGAGGCGGCGGGGCCGGCCTCGGCTGCTTCCCGGTCGAGAGCCCTGGCGCAGTTGGCCTTGGCATCGCGCCACCATGGCCCGCCGCGATCGTCCCGACTGCTGCCGGCGTCGGAGGCTGGATCCCCGCAGGAGGAGAGGCCGGCGATCGAGGACCAGGCAACCCTCCACCACGGCCCGAAGCGGAACCAACCGTCGCCACCCCACGGCCAGTAGGCAGAACCGGCGGAGGAAGCACCCCACGGCCAGTCCCAGGGTTGTACGATGGCCCTGCCCCGCGGCCAGAATCCACAGGCAACGGCGGCGCAGCTCCATTCCCGGGAGCAGGCGTTGGCACGGCGCCCTGCGGCGGCGCGGTCTGGACGCGGCCGGTCCCAGACTTCTTTCCTGGCGGCAAGGCACCTCCGCGGCCCGCCATCACCCCAAGCGGGGGAATACGCCGCGCCTGTCCACTCCCGGCCGATCGGAGGTTAGGACTCCGGCATCGCAGAACCCTAGCAGGCGACGGCGTGGAACGAATCAACGATCGGACTGACGAAGCTATGTCGCCCACAACCGCGATCAAGACCGTATCCACCTGGGCCACATACCCAGGCGATACCGGCCCGACCCGCCCACCCTTGATGCCCCGATCCGTTCCCAACATAAGCTGGTTCGGCACCGGGTTAGCCTGGGCCTCATACCCAGCTAACCCCGGCCCAACTTGACTCAGCCCAAGAGCGGAATCATTCGGCCCCTCTTGGCCAATGAGCAAATTCAAACGACGCCTACGATCTTCAGCGATCCAGAGACCCGGAAAACCCGGCGAGACCGCCGCAAGCGCCTCCTGTGGCGATCTGGCCACCGTCCGGCGACCCTTCTTCTTCCGATTAACAATGATCCACGATTCCGGCCGAACAAGATCAAAAACAGTGAGATTAGGCAGACTAACCTTCGGTAAAGGACCCTTCCAAGGCTTGACCGCCGCCGTCGACAATCTCCGATGAACTAGGCGACGAACCATCTCCCTTTTGACGCCCGCGTGCAGCCCGAACCTTGCCGGATCATGGAGAGGCAGTACCTCCCCAATGGAGGAATCGACCTCCTCTTCCGTGTAACCGGCATTGAACCAATCGTTGACGTGGTCGGAGGGAGTCGGCGTCGGCGGTGATGGTGGAGCATCGTCCGCCTCCCTGTCTGCATCCTCCTCATCGGCGTCCGCAAGCGCCCAAAACCTGCCACCTACCCGCCGTCCCTCGCCGGAGAGGAGCGGCAGCGCGCGTGCGGTCGCCCCGCGCGTCGCCTCTCTCATTCCCTCTGTCGCCTACCACCTGTTCTAGCTACTCTTCTAGCTACACACCACCGATACATGGCCTATATAGCCGGACTCACCTCAGGGGTTGGCCTCAGGCCCCACTAAGCTAGCTACATGCACGGCCAGCACTATGTCCAGCAACTTAACTCACGCATGCACCAACTAACATGGAGTCTATCTACCCGTGATTAGCAAGCTCTATCAATGGAAGATTATTACTAACATTTTCCTCCTAATCTTGACATGGCTCGTCGTCGACCATCGCATCTAACGTCTCCGCCCGACGCTACCACGCGCCTCCGTGCGCGCAGCCACGTACCGTCTGCTCGCCACGCCTGAGCCGCGGTTGCCGCATCGCTCGACGTCGAAGCCGTGTGCCACTACCACGGCCGGACTCGCCGGGGGTCGCTGTCGCCACGCGCTCGCAGCGCTCCGCAGCCGCATCACCGAGTTCTTCCCGCCCGCCATGCTCGATGCGGACTCACTGCACGCCGCGTCCGCGTCTGTCATAATAGCTGCAGCGCCGCGCACCTTCATAGGCCGACACACGGCCCAGAGCTCCATCGCGGCGCCACCGACGAACGCCGCCACCTCCGGCACGCCTCCGGCAAGGGAACAACGCCCGAGATAACCAAGCTCATGATACCAATTGTTAGGACAAACCCGGATCTCTCTCTCTCTCTCTCTCTCTCTCTCTCTCTCTCTCTCTTTTGCACTCGCTCGAACTAAGATGGAAGAAAGAGACAAAAAATTTCCGGTGCACAAACGCCTCGCCGCACGAACGGCCTAATCTTCACTGGGCACATACCCAAGCTCGGCACATACCGGCACCCGACAATACACTGTGGCTCAACTCATATCAGCGCCATACCCACACGAGAGACTACTGAAGACTACATCTCTTCTAGCTACTCTTCCATCTACACACCACCAATACATGGCTTATATAGCCGGACTCACCTCAGGGGTTGGCCTCACGCCCCACTAAGACCTTGTACAATGGGAGGTGCTTAGAGAGATGCTTAGAAAAATAAACCGGGTTTTTCTGAAGCACCGGTGCCTATTTCTACAGGAGAGACGCTTAGTTAAGCGTCTATCCTGTATAAATAAGCACCGGTGCTTAAAAAAGCCTGATTTATTTCTCTAAGCACCTCCCATTGTACAAGGCCTAAGCTAGCTACATGCACGGCCAGCACCAACCCAGAACCGGCCACACGTACACATCACGCATGACGGGCCACCAGCAACTTAACTCACCCATGCATTAACTAACCTGGAGTTTATCCATCTGTGACTAACAAACTCTATCCATGCAAGATTATTACTAACATCTGTTGCGAGCAGGAGCGCCTGACCGGACGCGCCGCTCTGCACGCCATGAATCCCTCGCTCGCTCATTGTGCAGTGGAGAAAGAGGAAAGAGGAAGGGGGTCGGGTCCAACGAGGGGGAGGATATCCACGAAATCGTTCGCGTCCTTGCCGCTTCCAAGTTCAGAGCGAATCATTGTCCCTTCCGAGACGATTCATGCAAAGTGAATGGACGGCATCAATGACGTTCGCTGGAAAATGTCCCATATCTGACGTTTATATGATTTCCTTTTATTAAATCTTTTACATGGCACCCTTATTAAGTACTTCTTACGTTTCATAATATAAGAGTGCTTTTGACACTAGTATTTTGCTGGTCTTACACTAACAAATTCCTAAATTGCATGTTGCACGAAATGACCTGCCAGCCAGATGTCTTAAACACCTCCTGAAAATCATGATTTGATTAATTATTTTCTTGTCAATTTCTTGGCATTCACTAGGTTTGTTTTAGGGGTGGCGTTCACTAGGTATTCCTCCTGTGGCTGCTCCAGTGTGGACCATGGACATATAGTGCCCTGGATGAACATCGAGGTAACAAATACAATATGTATATTTCATGATGGATCTAATATTAATTTGATATTGTAAATATTAATATTCTTTTATAGAAACACGGTCAAACCTTTCAGATTTTGACTTAAGACAAATCATCTAATTATGCAAAGTAAATAAAAATGAAGGGAGTATATGTATATGCATGGTACCTGTCTTTTTACGGAAAGTTGTAGTGAAGCTCGAGCTACCTGATACTCACTATCTCGGTCGTTGGTTTATCTTGAGATATGTGCAATTCAGTGAAGCAGTGTCAGGCAATTACCAGAGACCACTGTACTAATATCACGTGTCTCCTTCTCCCATACGGTGAAGTTGACAGATAATAGGTGCATGCAGTCTACAGCCCACATTGGCAAGACCACGTGAAGGGAACAGAGAGAGGGAGTGAGAGAGGCCTGCCACGGTCACTATGCACAGTCTCCAGGAGAGAGAAGGGAGAGTAGTTAATGCGGTGGAAGAGAGAGGGGGATGTACGATAGGAGCTAGACCCAGGGAGCTCTAGCTATCTCCTCATGACACTGTAGCTTGTAGCTGTCTCCTCACGACACTGTAGCACATGTCGTGTACTCCGACTACTCCGCTAGCACGAGTGCAACAGCAGCATGTGTAAGGTGCCGGGCATTGAAATAATTGACTCGGTTTGTTTTTACCTCAAATAATTGACTCAGTTCGTTTTCACCTCAAATAATTGATTCAGTTTTTAACTTCTAACGCTCACTTTTCTGCTGTCATGCATGTTATTAGTACTACCAGGTTTGTAGAAAGAAAGAGGAGAGAGTTTCTCAAAGAAAAAAAAGAGGAGAGAGTATGAAGCATGCAGCAGAAGCTTGTCAGAAGTTGGATGGAAAAGTAAAGTTTCAACACAGGGGCTCTGCCTTTGCCTGAAATCATTTGCACATGGCGACGGGAAGAGGGAGCAGGGAGTGTTCCCAGTACACGCGTCATTGGTGGATAAAAGAATTGAACGGGGCTAGTCTGATGGACCCAAGTCAAATCAGGTCATGTGCCTCGCGGGAGATGATTAATCTCTGAGCACCTGGTGCTAGCTGCTTATTCCTGCAATGATGCACACATCCACATGAACAAGATGACAGAATGGATGGTGGTGATATGGGGTAGCATGTAGGCCGAGCTAGGAAAAACCGCACTCGTCTTTTTACATGTAAAACTTCACAAGTATTGAAAGCGCAGGGCATGACAATAGCAGACATGGGTATTGTCTGTCTACGCAGAATTAGACAATCCATTTAGAAGTAGCAATTATAAAATTACACCACTTGCTAAATCGACGATAAAAGGGAGTGAGTACACAGCTTGCATCAAGTAGACGTTCTTTCTTCTCCTTCCTTTCTCAACCATTCATCTTCGGTGGTGCATGAAGTGAACTAGTTACATATACAGGTGGTCTCCTTTTTGCTGAAAACGGTGGCGCTCCCACAGGTTCGCATCACCTCCCGCATATTGCGTCGCGCAGGGAGATGCAACAATCCCGCGTATTGGTTGCGTCTCTGCGACAGAAGCATGCTTGCTGGCATGTTGGTATCCTCCAATCTCTCAAACATTAAACATCGTAAACATACTAGTACTAATGAATAAATAACATGGTGGAGAATAAAAAGTGTAGGCACAAAGATTGGTTGCTCCACTGGTTCGCTGCATGATATAGTAGCACTGACGCGCACTCAACTACTGGCAAATTAAACCACTGGAGGGTCTATATAGAGGCTTTTGTCCCGCAACAGAACAATGAATGATACACACTCGATATGCACGATAGTCTAAATTGCATGAGGACATCACACAATTTTTGTTGCATAAAACACACCATTATTAGTTCTGAGAAGTTAAGTCATCACAATTTCATAGCATGTGTATCACCCCGGCCTCCTATTTCTCAATATAATCATAATGGCTTTTGTGGAAAACAATTTTTGTGTGATGTGCTCATGCAGTTTAGATTTTATCATGCTCGTATGTATCTTGAGTTGTTCACATGCTTATATACCATGGACTATATATACCTTGTTGTGGGACGAAAGCTTCTATATATACCTCGGACTGATTTCATCTCCCAGCTGAGTGCGTTTCAATGAGCTAGCTAGTTAGCAACCAGTCTTTGTACTTAATTTTTCTTCACCATGTTATTCTTGAGTAGTACTAGTATATTTACATTGTTCAATTATGTGAGAGATTGGAGGATACCAACTTGTTCGCCAACAGGCTTCTCTCTCGGAGATGCAGCCAACAACTTGTGTCACCTTCCCTGCCTCTGTGGTTCAGCAGACGAGAGGTGACCTGAATTTACAGGAGAGCTGCAATCTCCGGCTAGGGGAACTACATAGCCGCTTCACGACATCTATTGCTCTAAATTCATGCTCGGAAAAAGAAGGGAAAGAAAGAACATGTTGTGGTGCCGATTCCCGTAGGCAACGGTCACGTGGCCTGATCGATGTCGGAGCCATGGTTTGCTGCCACTGTAACAGAACTGCCGGCCTTGTATCGTTAACTTTGCGATATGTGCATACAACAGAACATGGTCACGATTCAGAAAAGCGATTAGCAAGTGTTAGTGCTAGCCGTTTCACTTTGTGTAGAGAAACAGTACACTGCCTGCTACAGTACTGTTCGTGTCCTGTGCTTTTGAATACCTCTTTGTCCAACAGGAGCATTCTACATGCATACAGTATTACTTACGCTTTCACAATATTTGACATCTTCAATTGTACTCCCTCCGTTCCAAAATAGATGACCCAACTTTATACTAACTGTACAAAGTTAGTATAAAATTGGGTCATCTATTTTGAAACGAAGAGAGTACATAGCATCCAGTGTTAAGCTTTGGCTTTTAATTGTATGGGTAACTGTAAGAGAAAGTGGTTTTCAGACCCTGAAGCCTTTGTTGCCATAACCCCTGATATGTGCTCTCCATCCACCCCGCCATGAATCCACAATGCTGAGTAGCAGTGCAGAGACTGCCCCTTGATTAGCCGGAGCGGGAAACTGCAGTGGAGATGGCCGAAGATGAAGAGAAAATCTCAACGGCGACAACGCTGGCGAGAGAAGGTTAAACCCCGACGAGAGGGAGAAAAAAAACATCCTTTCTTTCAACCACACACGTGTCTAGTCTGGTGCTAGCAATATACTAGTAAGCTTGCACGTGCAACGCACGTCTGAACTCTATCACATAATTATTAAAATAGTTGTATGGTTTTATATAGATTTTCATCTGCAAATTTTTCACTGAAAATAATATTTGTTTGGGTGGAAAAAAATCAAATCACATGGACAAATGAAGAAGGTGTAAATAATATTAAAGATCAATGGAAATCTCTACTGAACATTGGTAGTCTCGTATGCTTCCCATTGAACATCATACATTCTGTGAATTACCACTGCCCTAGGCAATCCACAATCCATCTGTCTTGATTGTGAAGATCTAATATTGCTCAGTTCATTCTCAAATACATCCTAATATACATATGCAGAATCGCGAAGTAAAAGCAGAGAGAAAGATTATACCGAATTTGGCGACCCTAATCAGATAGAGAGACATGAGAGAACAACTAAAAAAGACAATTAAAGATTTTAATGAATAAAATCTTATGCTTACATATCAATCCATGAGAGATAACTATATTTTTGCAAACTTTCATTACAACATTGTCGAATGTGTGATCAACAAAGACAAACTACAGTAGGCTTGTATCATGCTTTATGATTTAACAGAGGCAGTCAACAGAGCTGAACTAATGGAGATAATTCATCTAGGTAGCTATAGGATGCATTATGATTTAATTCTCCCCCAAACATGCTTCCTATTAACTCCAAAATCTGATATTGAAATGACACAGTATTTGTCCTATCAGAATTTTTTAGACAGAGGACCATCACATTCTGAAACTGCATACTCATGCTCAACTTTTTCCAGCACAAAGACTAAGTTGTATGTGTTGAAAAGTATCAATAGGATAAAGCATGTACCTGTACTAACCTTGACAACATCAATGGCCTTGTCATTCCTTCAGAACAACCATAATGAAACTATTCTTGTTTTCTCTTTCAAATTGAAAGAGATAATATACATGAACAAAGCTTATTTTTGAAGATACATTGTTGCTAACACCCAGAGAGGTTACGGTCCAGATTGAGTCGAGCTGCACTGGGTCGGTGGCTGGACAATGGTGGAGTTTCGGTTGCAGTGATGTGGCCATCGTGGTAGAGGCGAACCTCTGTGCTAAAATGCATTATAATGTCAGGTTAGAATCGAGGATTCTAGCAGATAAAGAAGGGATGGAGAGGGAGAGAGATGTCGGGTCGCTACCTTCTAGGTACCGATGGATGGAGCTGCCCGTTCCGAGGAGATAGGGTGGAGGAGGGCGGAGCTGGCAGCAAGGAGCACACGTCTGGCCTCGTTTGCCGGCTCTACACAGGAATGGTTACTTAGCAAGGTTCACAAAGAAAGAATATAGAGCAATAACAAAATCTGCTACTTACATAATGTAACACGAATCCTCTTTTATATGGATATATATAGAGCAACCTGCCACATGTTAATATTTTGACAGAGGCTCCAACTTTTTCAGTGGTATTCTCCTCAAAAATAACCTGCAAGTCAAACAACTGCTTATGCAAGTAGCATATACTCCCTATGTCTCATAATATAATAGCGCTTTTAACACTACATTAGTGTCAAAAACGCTCTTATATTATGGGACAGAGGGAGTAGTTCCTTTCTTTCCAGAAGCTGGAATCACAATGTGCATCAGTTGGTACAATTCTCAATGATTACCTTGACAGTGTTCATAAATGTCTGTATTGATGTTCCCATGACCGTTAGATATAAGTTAATTCAGATAAGCAGTACCACCAACCTTTACCGAAATTCAGAGAAGCATGTACTGAATATTCACAGAATCATTTGTATAGTTGACTCATTGTATCTTTTCTCTCGGGTAGAACATCTTCCATGACCAAGCTTTAGCAATGCAAATAAGCAATGCCACCATGCAAGAGAAAGACACCTGAATGTTCAAATAAAATGAGGATTGCTCCTGTTGATGCATGATCATAATTACATTTGCATTGACATTAAAGTTGAGGAACAAATGCTATATCGTTGATCCAAGAGATGCTAGCTAAAAGTAAATATTTCGCAGTATTACACCTAAAGTTTAATGTGCAGATGCAAGAATCTCTATCTAATATTACCCTCCCCACATTAATGTGACACGGTTGCCTTTTCCCATCTATGTATATAATTTTTCATACAATCTAGCTTGCAAAACAGGTGCAAGGAACAGATTGTTTCTATGCAATAATATTAGAAAACCTTAACCATGGCGGACATATATAAATATGTGATGAGCATTAAAATGGGAAGACAAAAAAGGTAGTAAATTTCATGGACAAATTAACCTTTCTTCCGGTCAGTGTTGAGACATGGTCCGGTTTTGCAAGTTCTCCCAATAGAAAGTGAAAGTGAAGCAGACTACAATATATAGGGTCCACAAATCATGGCTTCTACTCCAATTGAAATATTAATTCAATTTTCCTTCATGTACATATATTACACCGCATATATCAATGCCTAAAGGAACCACTTCACCTGAGTGAAGCTTCAATTTTAAAAAGTGAAGCTCTCGAAGTCCTACAAAAACAAATCTTATCAAACAAATCAAACAAGCTCAATGGGCTAAGAACAGAAGTCCTACAAATCAAAGACGCCAACCCTTAAAAACTCAATTGTACCAAACATCCGAGGAATTTGCTAGCTTAGCAGTCAAGACCAAGCTATCAACATTTAACTGCAGTTGGCAAACAATATAGACTATATATCTAGTTCACTAAAATGACCATGCATCCAGCGTTGCCAGTTATGATTAATGACCATTTACATCAAAATTTCATAATTCTCTGCCACGCATATACACAATTAGAAGGATGAAAAAACTCAAAACAGATTATGAAGCATCTCTTGCATCAAATTGCAAGTAATTAAGCACTCTGGATGGACCCGGACGGCGGCGAGATCATTCTCTGTCCATCTATGAACCAGACCTACGTACCTCAAGGGTCTCTCTTACTCTATCCATCTCAGAGCGGCTTTAGGCGGGCACTAACATTGACGATTATGTAATTTCCTCAAGATAAAAGAACATTATTCTGGAATTTAATATGACATCACTTTTTTTGAGCTGTTAGAGCACCCGGGAGAAAAAGCTTTCAAAATGGTGGGCATTCAGTTGTAGTTCTTTTTCATGCAGATAGGCCTTCCAACTTTCCAAGAATCTTACTCTGGATTAATTACATAACATACAGAAGCAGAGTCATGTTGCTGGTCTATTGAGCATAAAATTAAACTTTGTATAAAAGCAGGGCTGTTAAGCCTATTATTCTCTACAAGATTACCTTCGTAGAACTATTACACACGATCTAATTTTACGCAGTAGAACAGTGTCTAATTTCAAGCATATTGAAGTACAGTTATAGGTTTTCTTTTAGTGAATATAGTGACACCATTGTTTGGTTTCAAGCTTGGGAGTTACAGTGCATATAATCTCTCACCTGAGAAGCCATCATCTAGAGGCCTACCCATTCACAGCTCAAATTTTGACAGATTCATGAATTGCTTAAATTTGTCAAATTTCCCAGTTAGGTCACCTGGGAGGCTGGGAATCCTGAAGGTTAAAGATTATTAAACCATCACAAGTCATATAGCAGATAAATGGGAAATAAGAAAATGTAGAAGTACATCAGCAGTGATTGCAGCTTCTAGTATATCAAGAAAAATACGACGGTCATCAGGTCACAATACATCTAAGGTCATACAGTTTGAAGAATCTAACTGGGACTTGGAAGAATTCAGCAAACTATTATTATGAGCCAACAATTCCGTTTCAAAACATAATTGCTGAGATATATGATACTGAAAATTCCTTTCTTCAAATATCTTTCATATTTAAACTCGAAATATCTAGAAAATGAGAGCTTTGGCCTTCTTGTGATAACATGAAAGTAGCAGCTAGCAGCCATACTGCAACTCCATATTTTAGACGCTTTCAATGAATTCATAAGACATGCAAGGACCGCTCACAGTTTTGGCGGCAATGTGAGCAAAGCAAGTCAACAAGCATATAATGATTTCCAGGCTGAGAAGAGTGTAGATAGACCTGCAATATTCTTATATACGACCCTTGACCACTTATCCACTTCTCAAACAAACCATATACTAAAAGCTCGAATATAGATCATGAAAATGTTGCGATAATTCTGAACTTTGCAGTTCACAGAACACTATTAGTAGAAAGTAAGTAGTATTGTTCTGTGAGTTTAGTGAAACGGAAGCATGATTAGCATATCAAAATACCGTATTAGCCGACCATTGTATCTGGGAGAAGGACGGCGACCAGGTCTTACGTGGTCATCCATGATCGCAGTTGATGTAAATCGCGTGGTGGTCGGTAATGAACTGGGGCGATATGGATGCACCCGATGGACGTTTTGAGCACAATACTTGATACAATAGCCTTGATCTTTGCAACCCCTCTCCAAAGCTGCCTTTCTATCCTAAAATCTCCAGAAAAAATCAAAATCAAAATCCGAGACAGATGGTAGCCGGTGAGGGGAACTGACCACGTGCTGCTGAAGTAAACCTCTGCTTTTCATGTTCCGAGAGGTCGAATTTCAAGCTGGTTCTAGTTATACTTGCCAGCCTAAAACTATTTGGTCACATATGGACATGAAGTCAAACTGATTGTCCGGGAGCTAAGTAGTTCAACACTTTTTCACTGCTAAATAGTTGAATAGCTAAGGGATATGTATACTGTTGTAAAAGTAGTTCAGTGATGGCCTTGTGTTCCTGTTTCTTTCTGAAATATCTGTGCATGTCCAAGTCGCCAAAGCCAAAGGGAAAAACGAAAAGGAATCAAAACGCAGTCAGTTTGAGTGGTACCGACAATAGTCTGGCACATCAAATTCACTACTTTTTTTGGCAAACTGATTCACTACATTGATATATCCACAAAGTACAGAATTTGCAAATACAGATATACTACTAACTTCTACAATTCCGTCACAACAAACTGTTGAACCAATATGCATACAATGTTCCTCATACCATGGAGGGGAGCACGCCTGGTCGCGGGCATCGTCAGACTTGAAGTCATAGGAGAGGAGGTCGGAGCAGCACTCCCTGCCATGGTTGTGGTGGTCATGGAGGAACGGCTCCGGCGGCCCGCGGCTCCCGTGGCGAAGGGGGCGCGGCAGGCGGCTACGGCAAGCTGGGCAGTGGGGGGCGAAGGGTGGCTCCCGCGGCGGCTCCCGCGGGGCGGGGCGAAGGGCGGCTCCCGCGGCGAAGGGGGCGGCTCCCGCGGGGGCGGGGCAAAGGGCGGCTCCGGCGGCGGCTGACAGCAAAGGGAGGAACGGCGGGGCGGCGAAGGACGGCTTCGGCGGCGGCTGACGGCCGCGGGAGGAACGACGAGGTGGCGAACTGCGCGCGGGGGAACTGCCCAGGCGGGAGGAGGAGGGGGGCGAGAGTCGTGCGTGCCGCGTGCGTGCGTTGTTGCCTTGTTGGTAGATTTCTTTTTTAACAGCGGGGCAGGTTAGCGATCGGCTTAATGCATGGCTTGTTGTGTTAAACACGGGAGGATTATTAGCCATCAGATATTGTACATGAACGGTTAAAATTGTTTGGATCTGCCCCTCTCTTCTTTTTATAGTGATAGTAGATGCTATACTCATACAACGCATCAGAAAACAGGGTGCTTTGATACATCGTGATCTGGAAATAAAAAGTCACATTACATATTTTCTAGAATACCACAATACATATTGCCAATAAAAATACCCTGTGATTTGCTCGGTACCACTCTCATCAAGATCTTGGTCAAAATCACCATGTTCTGGCATAATTTGTGGCACCTGAGTTAAACATGTTTAAACTCAATTAAGAAAAAGTAGTGTTGGTGAGATCTAACTTTTCAAGTTCTGCGGTTTCTTTGTGGGGTTCCAAACCTGTTGCACGCACGCTATGGTTTCCACTATACATCCTATCCAAGATAGCATGCGCTGATTCAGAGGGCTTACTGCCAAACCTCACAGCACTTGTGACTAATAATTTCGGTGCGAAAACTGATATGGCTTGTCACAAGACTAAAGCAGTTTCATCATTAAGCACGCAGGAGGCATCCCCCCTCCCGGCTCTCGCGTCGCCCCTCTTGGGCGACTCGGGAGCGGCCCCAAACCCTAGCCGCCGCCTCCTCTCCTCCCTCCTGCCCCCTCCCCGCCGCCACCCGAGGAGCCTGCCGGCTGTCGCGCGTCTTCCGGTGAAGGTGGCGGCGAGGATCTGCTACCTCGCGCCGGCGTGAGGAGCTTTGGAAGCCAGGGCGGCGGCCCTGGGTGGAGATGGCGGCGTCGATTTCTCCGGTGGATGACGCGCGCAGGTGCTGGCCATCCCTCCCGGCCGCGTGGGTGGCGTGAGGACGGCGAGGTCTTGTTGCAGCGGTGGGCGGCTCTCTTCCTCCCAGCCCCTTCCTCCCTGCGGTGGTCTCCTCTCGCCGATCTGGTGGCTGGTTCGTCAGATCTGGGCTTTGAGGATGGGGCGGTGGAGACTTGGAACGGGGGAAACCCCTGGTCGATTTCGCGTCGACCTCGACGCCGGCGGCGCTCCGGTGCCACTCTCCCTCTTGAGGGCGGGTCGAGCTTCCAGATCCGTCCCCCTCCTCCTCAATCCCTTCCCCGGGCGAAAGCCTTGGCCTTTTGGCCGGACGGTGGAGGCGCTCTGGCGTCTCGGCCCTTCCTGGAGGCGCCGTTCAAGGGGTGGTTGGGGGTTGTGGACCTGGTGCGTGGTGGTGGGTGGCGGCGGCGGTGCTCGGTTCCCTTGGTTGCCGGCGTTGGTAGTGGCGTGTGGGTTCTTCCGCATCCTTCAGCGGCTCCTCGCTTTGTTTGCTGGTTGGTCGCCGGCCGGCAGTGGACGTCCGCGTGTTCGACACGGTCTGGACGAAGGGGAGATAGTGGTCTCTCCTCCGGCAGTGGCCCGAGGCGGCGGGCGGTGGAGTCGATGGTTTCCTTCATGCGGTCTGGATCTTCATGTTCACGGCTTTTGCTGTCGCCGGGTGGCTTCGGCCCTGCCGTTCTAGCTGTGCAAGATCTCCGGTGGCTTGATCGCAGTATTTCTTGCTGCCTTTTTCTCTGTAGCTCTTGGTTGTAGTGATTTGGCATGTATTTTTCAGTTTTTGGTCAAGTCTTTGCCTTTGTAATTCAGCACCATTGTATCCTAGCCGGTTGATGGCTTCATTAATTTGAAGTCGGGCCTTTGTGCCTTTTCTCTAAAAAAAAAGTTTCATCATTCATGTACCCAAATGATAAGTGCCACACGTCAGGTGTGTGAAACTCCGGCCGTGACGCTTTTTTATGACAATTCCAGTCATTCAAGAATGGCAAATTCAAGCGACACACGACAAGTTTTTGTCAAAAATAAACTGAAACAAGAAAGTTGTCATGCTTGGCAACTAAAGTTGCCACCCTCACGTCACTAAACTTGACAATAAAACTGTTCGGAATTGCCATGTGCTCGTAGCTGACGTGTGGCATTTAGGGTTCTTTATCTATGGTGTTAATGTGATTTAGCTTGCAACTGGGACATTGAGATCAGATTGACCAGTGAGTGCAGTGTTTGTGCAGTACGGGTTAACTGCTCTCTGCAACAGGCGGATGTGACCTGATGATAAAAACTGTAAGCTATGGAGCATTATCCAGATAAATATTGGTCAGATTTTTAGTGGAGAAGGAAAGCTTCTACTCATTTCATTGTGCTTTTATTTCATTGCTAAGAGCCTAGGACATGCCAAGAAAGCTATATAGCCGGGTTAGTAAATCCACTCTAACTATTGCTAGAATGTTGGTATCCTCCAATCTCTCACATAATTAAATAATGTAAATATATTAGTACTGATGAATGTAATAATAATATGGTGGTGAATAACTAACTACACAAAGATTGGTTGCTAGCCAGATAGCTAGCTCATTGACACGCAAATGAAATCGGTAGTCGAAGGTATACATAGAAGCTTTCGTCCCTGCAACAATGAATGATACACACATATAAGCATGAGTGCATTGGAATTTTGATGCATGTGAGCATGATAAAGTCTAAACCGAGTGAGCACATCACACAATTGTTCTCCACAAAAGCAAGCATGGGCAATCAGAAATTAACAACTCTGTAGCATGCATGTCACTCTCTCAAGAGCAATTTATGGCAAAAAGGTACTATATGCAATCTATCTACTAAGTAACTATGCCCGCTCAAAATGGAATGCTCTTGTTCACTCGGCTACGTGGAGCCCTCTCCCCGCTCGGTAAATTTACCAATTGTTTGTCTTTTTTTCTCCTTTTCCACATTTTCATTTATGAATGTCTTAGAAAATTCTGAAGATTTTTTTGAAATTAATGATCATTTTTAAAATTCCGAATTTATATAAATTTCATGAACACTTTTTAAGTCTATGAATTTTTCTAATTTGGGAAGCTTTTTCAAATCCACGAACATTGTTCCGCTCAAAATGGAGTGCTCTTGTTTACTCGTCTACGTGGAGCCCTCTCCTCGCTCGGTAAATTTACCAATTGTTTGTCTTTTTTTTCTCCTTTTCCACATTTTCATTTATGAATGTCTTAGAAAATTCTGAAGATTTTTTTCAAATTAGTGATCATTTTTTAAATTCCGAATTTGTATAATTTTCATGAACACTTTTTAAGTCTATGAATTTTTCTAATTTGGGAAGCTTTTTCAAATTCATGAACATTGTTCGAGATCCACTCATTTTTAAATTCATCAATATTTTTAACAATTATGATTTTGTTAATTTGCAATATTTTTGTAAAAATCTGTGAAGAAATTTTAGTTTAACAAAAGTTTAAATAAATGAATGATAGCTGCTTTATTTTTGAGTTAGCACTAGAGCGAGCGAAGAAAACTAAGTGAGCGAGCGGAGCAGGGTGCCGAGCTGAGCGAGGAAGGGCTTCATGGCACCGCATTATAGCAATAATTTCATCATTTCAACATGGAATAGGAGCTCCAAGGGGCTCACACAGCCAACACCGATTGGCATTGACACTAAAACATGCAAGGACACCACAACCATGCACCAAACAACTACATTTTCTTCTTAGAACAAATACCGTCTTCAACAGCAGCCCAACACGATAAATGTATGAAAAACACCACTAGAACATAATTAAAACTCAAGTCAACGCGGATAAAAGCATAATGAAACAATCAACAACAATAACATGTTTTCACAAGTGAAAAATAACGAAGTGTGCATTTGATTCTAGTATAGATTCAGACGGATGTATCTAACATTGATTCAGTGCTAGGTGTATCGGCTTGAGCGTCAACTAGTATGGGACGAAGGGAGTAGTATATTCCTTGATAGTACGGAATGAACAAACAAGCTACAAATAGGATAAGAGAGAATGTTGAGTACGAAGTAGTACATCGCAAGACATTTCAATGAAAACAAAGTACGGAGTATTTTCAGAACAGTTTGATTGAGAGAAACTGTTTCAATAACCTGTTTATAGTACTCCATATATACTCAGGTTGCATTGCTTTAATTTTATTTGATCCCTGGTAAGCAACACATGCAATTGTAACGGGGTGGATAGAAATTGATTTTCTTAGATTCAAAAAATTACCGAAATGTTAACGCCCACATGTGTGGGCGTTTGCACATCGCCCACACGCCTTCATCACCACTCATTTTGCCACGTATGAATAGATGACATCAGCAGAATTTTTTTTGGTTTTCGGCTTAAAAATGTTGTATCTCCTAAATAAAAAAGCAAACTAAAAATCCGTTTTCACCATTAAATCCGTCTTGACGAGATCTTCAAAACTAGACCCCATGTTGATATGTTTCGACGGATTTTTTTTTGCCAGAAGTTGCCACGATGTTTACACTGCAGTTGCCATAGGGCTTAAACTAAAGTTGTCATGTGGCAATTTTAGTTGGTAGATCATGGCAATTTTAATATTTTGATGATGGCAACTCCAGTACTTTGACCATGAAAATTATTTTTTGTATGAACCATGACAATTTTACGTGCATGTATCATGGCAATTTTAGTTTATGGTTCATGGCAAGTCTAGTTTCTTAATTCCCTATTTTATAAATGTCAAAATTTATTTTTAAATGTAGAAAAAAATAGCTGAAACATATTATGGCAACTTCAGTGTACATCATGGCAATTCATATGCAATAGACATGGCAACTTTTAATCCAAAAAAATTTCATCAAAACATATTAACATGGGATCTAGTTTCGAAGATCTCATCGCGAGGGATTTAATGGTGAAAACGGATTTTCAATCGAATTTTTCGTTTAAGAAATAAAATATTTTAAAAACTGAAATCCAAAAAATTCCTGCATGCATGCATGCGATGACGTGGCAATCTGTTTACATTAGAGACGTGTGGTGCGTCTCCCTTCCTGCCACACGTGTGGCAGTTAGCGCGACCCAAAAATTAAATAAATTCATTTTCTTATGAACTCCATCTACATTTTTCTTGTTACGCACGATCACAGAAATTATAATGCTGCACTTTGGTGGGTGGTGAACCGCTACATTCATACCTCACGAGAAGCTATAGAACGAATTATGCATTTCAGCCGACCAGAATACAAAACAAAAAAAAAGAATACAAAGTTAAGACAAAACTGAATCATTTTGGAGGTCAGTTACAATTTTTTTTGCTGGAAGTAGATTCTTGTATACATCTTGATTGAGAATAGATGAATGATTTCAGCAATGCAATTGGATTTCATTACTAGGCTGTAACTGAAGAATAACCATGCAATCGAGAGTTCAAACAGTCACAAGCAAGCAATTCATTCAGAAGGACAAAACGATCTTTCATTCATTCAGTTCAGAGATTCAGACCACACGCGTTCGGTTCACAGCTTCAGAGAAATTTCACCTAGCTAGTAGCAAAGCAACCGAAGGAAAATGCAAAGCAAATCGATGATACATCATGGCTGGGCTATCAGTCGAGCACCTCGAGGGCGTCGTACTCGGGGCCGGAGATGGCGTCCGCCATGATGGCCGACGGGGTGAGCACGCCGTCCGCCTCCAGGAACAACCGCACCAGGTTCTTCGAGTAGCCGCTCACCAGCGCCACGCCGGCCTGCGCCGCCACCACCGGCACCGACGCCTTGGACGTGCCCACGTTCCAGAACACCACCTCCGGCACGGCGAACCCCTCGGCCGCGAACTTCTTCTTGATGGCCTCGTGCTCCGACACCCACGCCTCGCCGCCCACCCACCCGTCGAACTCCATGTCGCTCAGCACGAACACCCGCTTCACCATCATGTCCTTGGACAGCGCGCCGGCCACCGCCACGTTCAGGATCTTGTTGAAGACGGCCTGCAGGTTCGCGCCCTTCTGGGCCCTCACGGCGGCCAGCGTCCGGAGCTTCTCCACCAGCGACGCGCCGCGCACCTTGTGCAGCTGGTGCGTGGCGTCGAAGGTGATCACCCGCCCCTTCCACGGGTCCTTGCTCAGCTCCGAGATCAGCAGCCCCAGCGCGATGGCCGCGGCCGCGGGCGGCTTCTCCACCGAGCTCGAGAGGGCGCACATGGCGATGCAGTTGCTGAGCCGGCCCTCCGACGCCAGGGATGCCACCATGTGGCGCCACTGGAGCTCCGCCGACTCGTCGTGCTCGCCCTTGAGGGCCGCCGCCAAGATCTCGTGCGGCAGCACCGCGTCCGCCGGGATCCTGGTCAGCCCGGCGCGCACCTCGTCGTAGAAGCCGGCCACGCCCGACTTGTCGTGCTTGTCGAAGGCCTGCTTGTACTGCCGCATCGCCCGCGACGCGACGCGCGCGTAGGGGAGCTCGTCCCACTTGCGGGCGCTCATGTACACCTCCGGGAGCTCCAGGACCTTGCGCAGCGGCACGTGCACCTCGCGGCGGAGGCGGTTGCGGACGCGGTACGCGTAGTGCTTGTCGGGGATGCTGAGGTACTCCGGGCTCGAGTCGCGCGGGAAGACGCGGCGGGCGATGGCCTCGCAGAGCAGGGTCGAGCGGTCGTAGGACGAGCGGAGCGACGGGCACCACTTGGCGGCGAGCCCGATCTTGGCCGTGTCGCCCGAGCGCAGGTGCTCGAGGTCGGACTTGAGCAGCTCGGCGAAGAGCTCGGCGACGCGGTCGTAGAGGAAGCGGAAGCTCTCGTCCGAGTCGTAGCGGGAGAGGACGACCTGCGCGTGCTCCGTCTCCTTCTGGCGCCTGGCCTTGGCGGCCTCGGCGGCCGCGCCGACGCAGCGCCGCTTGTTGTTACGGGAGCCGCCGCGGCGGTGGACCCTGGTGCTGTCGTCGCCGTCCTTGCGCTCGTCGCGGGGGCCGTGGAGGACGCGGTAGACGATCTCGGGGAGGTCCTTGAGGCAGCCGAACCTGGCGAAGGAGGCGAGGTTGGCGGCGAGGGTGCGCGGGTGGTTGGCGTGCATCCAGAGCGCGGCGGCGTAGAAGCCCTCCCGGTCGGACTTGCCGAGGCCGCGGACGCCGCGGAGGTGGCACACGAGGCGGAGCGCCGTGCGCGCGTCGCCGGCCCAGGCGACGCTGAGGAGCGCGGCCACGTCGGCGGCCGCCGTGGCGCCCGGGATGACCTGGAAGAAGAAGTCGACGCAGGGGTCGCCCGACGAGGCGTACGCGAGCGCCTTCCCCTCGGCTTTCGGCGGGCGCGAGACGCAGGAGCGGAGCGGCTCGGTGTCGCTGTAGTCGCCCTCGGAGTCGTCGTCCGATGAGGACGAGTCGCCGCGGAGCTGCGCGCGCTTCGGCTTCTTCGGCGTCGGCTTGGCCTTGGGGTTGCGGTCGGCCATGTCGGTGTCGACGATGGCGATGGGAGGGCCGAGGAGCGCGGCCGCGGGGGGCGCCATGGCTGGCTTGCTGAGGTACCGCGGGGAGGAGGTGGGGGTCTAGGGTTTGGGGGATCGATCGAGGTGGGGATTGATTGGAGGAGGGAGGATGAGATTGGGAGGTTGGATCGGGAGCGCGCTCGCTCATATAGGCGTGCCGCCCGGCAACCGCAACCGACTTAAGAGAGTCCGGGATCCTTTGTGGCCGCATATGCAGGGGAACCGACTCAAATATTTCCAACTTGTACTACGAAGTTGTACTTCCACGGGATCCTTTGTGGCTGCGCATGTATATTCTCAAAATACGTTTAGCACTACATGCTGTGTTACGGGGAAACTGGAGCAGTGGCGGAGGCAGGAATGCATATAATTAGACGTTGGGGAGGGCCGGCTGCAGGTAACAGTAAAAAAATATCACTGTTCATATGAATATTACCAAGGACATTAGGATGTTCGGGAGGGCCCGGGCCCTGTCTCGCCCCACCTGTGCCTCCGCCACTGAACTGGAGGTCTTTCTTTTGATGGCGCTAACGTAACGCCAACCTGGCCGTGTAACTTTCCCCATCTTCGTCGGTGTGGCCGTGGCTCTACGGCAGGCCGAGGGGACCCCGGCGTTGGTGTTGCTAGGTTGGGGTTTGTTTTCATAGAGGAGTCGCATTGGCGGGATCGACGCCACGTGAGAATAATTTGGTCTTGCGGTGTTCCAATCGACGTTGCTAGGAAGGTGGCCTCTCGTCTCATGAGGCATCGAATCTGGTGGTTTTAGGTTGTGACGGCTGATGTTTAGGGTCACCCTGGGTGGCACCGACTGCGGCATGGCAGAGTGTGAGAAGGATTTAAAGTGGGGTGTGCAAATGGCAGTGTGCAACGACGGTGATCTCCTCCAATTGCATTGGTTGAAGTCGACGATGTTGGGATCATGCGGAGATAGGGGTGATCCCCGGTTGACGCGCTACAAAGACTCAGCTCCGTCATGTGCGATGGACCATTTCATCGGCTCAAAAGGCAGATTTGTCTACAGGGTGATTGCAGCTTCCTTCTCTCTCCGACGAAGCCACGTCAGCGGTAGAGTCCATTTGGGGACAACGGTTAGGCAAGGCACGTTGATCTCCAAGGATTCTACTATAAAATGTCTTGTTTTGGGATCCTTTGTGCAAATATGTCAATCTCATGTTTCTCTGTAAGAGTGCCCGCGTATGTACTGTGTGTACCAAGTGTGTTTAATGAATACATGGCTACTTAAAGAAACATGTTTAGCACCCGAATGACCACACACTAGTAGAAAAAGGGCCTTATGTTCAACTCTTTAGTCCCAGTTTGTAAAACCGGCACTAATGTGACCATTAGTGCCGGTTCCAACGGCTAGGTGGGCGGCTCTGATTAGTACCGGTTCATGCCACGAACCGGTACTACAGAGGTGGTGGCAGGCTTGTCTCAGGCTGTGTCCCACCATGACCTATAGTACCGGTTCATGCCACGAACCGGGACTAGAAGTTCACCTTTAGTCCCGGTTCATGTAACCAACCGGGACTACAGATATCACTATATATAATGTTTCTTCCAGCTCGAGCCGAAGCCCTCTATTTTTCCCTCCTCTCTGTTTTCTTCCCCTCTTGCTCGAGCTCCCACCTCTATTTTTGCCAAAAATTTCCAACATTTGAAGGCACCCCATCCATCCAAGTGATCCCAAAGGTTAGCAACTCTGTCCTTTCATCTCTCATTACTACATTAGCTCTTGCAATGCTCTATAAGTATAGTGATTTGTGGGTTTTTAGTTTGGGAGGAATTATACGTTGTAGTTTATTTGATTTATATGCAATTTGAGGTCAAAATAACTCTTAGTTTGCATATGTAGGTGTGGTTTACTTAGTGCCTTCCCGTCTCCGTCCTAACCACCGTCGATCGCCCGCACCGTCCCGTCGCCGGCACCACCTTGTGGTGAGCTTCTTGTTCTTATCTTTATAATACAAGAAAAAATAATCATATTTGTGTTATTTATATATATAGTTACTTGTATAATTATCTTACCCGTACATTGTTTGTTATATATAGTGCCATGGTTTTGATATCCGTCCCCGTCGGCCCTCGTCCGGGTTATGATTCAGATGTGGTATATTCTCTTTTATAACTATTTGTTGCATTTCGTGTTTATGACAAATTATGCTCATCAAGTTGACATAGATATTTTTATCTAGGTAGTATGTGAACCGGAAATTCCAACCGGCACTATTGTCGAGAGGTAAAATTTAGTTGAAAAAAATGAGTACTTAAAATAAAAATTGAAAAGATTTGAGGGGGATAAGATGGAATTGGAGTTGCATGTTGCCGATGTCGTCGATGTCGTCGATGATCACAAGATCAAGATGGAGAAAATGCGCTTGCAGATTAGAAAGATTAGAAAATATGTCATCGATAGTGAGGCTTGGTATCATTATGTTGTTGGATCAATTGTTACCTTAGTTGTGATCTTGATCGCATTGTTGTTGCATTTAAATGCTTTAGCTAGAGAGTTGTTTGTATGTTGTTTTATGAGAAAAAGTGTTGTATGAACTTGTATTAATTTGGTCTATTCGGTGTTGTGTAAATGAAGATGAGCTGACAATGAATGTACGATGACCGATGCTCTCCCCAGTTCATTAATGGCGTGCATACTTTTCTACTTGCGGCTGAGGCGAACAAGCGGGCGGATGATTCTATGCCTTGTCCATGTGCTAATTGTAAGTGATCTGAACTACTCTAAGTCAAGAACCATTCACGTCTACCTGTTTGAGTCCGGTTTCATGCCCCACTATAATGTTTGGACCAAGCACGAAGAAAGAGGGGTTATGATGGAAGACAATGAAGAAGAAGAGGACGACGACAGCTATCCTGACCATGGGTTCCCTGAATAAGATGGTACAACAATGGGGAAAGAAGGTGAGTCGGCAATGCGGGAAGAAGTTGAAGAAGAGGCATCGGATGAGCCCGCTGATGATCTAGGTCGGGCCATTGCCGATGCAGAGAGAAACTGCGCAAGTGAAAAGGAGAAGAAGAAGTTGCAGCGCATGTTAAAGGATCACAAGAAATTGTTGTACCCGAATTGCGAAGCTGACAAGAAAAAGCTGGGCACCGCATTGGAATTGCTACAATGGAAGGCAGAGAATGGTGTATCTGACAAGGGGTTTGGAAAGTTGTTGACAATGTTAAAGAAGATGCTTCCAAAGGACAACGAATTGCCCGAGAGTACGTACGAAGCAAAGAAGGCTTTCTTCCCTCTAGGATTAGAGGTGCAGAAGATACATGCATGCCCTAATGACTGCATCCTCTACCGCAGTGAGTACGAGGATTTGAACGTGTGCCCGGTATGCGGTGCATTGTGCTATAAGATCAGCCGCGATGACCCTGGCGATGTCGAGGGCGAGCGCCCCAGGAAGAAGATTCCTACCAAGGTGATGTGGTATGCTCCTATAATACCACAGTTGAAACGTTTGTTCCAAAACAAAGAGCATGCCAAGTCGATGCGATGGCACAGAGAAGACCGTAAGAAAGACGGGAAGTTGAGAGTACCCGCTGACGGGTCGCAGTGGAGGAAAATCGAGAGAAAGTACTGGGAGGACTTTGCAGGTGACGCAAGGAACATATGGTTTGGTCTAAGCGCAGATGGCGTTAATCCTTTTGGGGAGCAGAGCAGCAACCATAGCACCTGGCCTGTGACTCTATGTATGTATAACCTGCTTCCTTGGTTGTGCATGAAGCAGAAGTTCATTATGATGCCAGTGCTCCTCCAAGGCCCTGAACAACCCGGCAATGACATTGATGTGTACCTAAGGCCATTATGAAGAACTCTTACAGCTGTGGAGTGAGAAAGGTGTATGTGTGTGGGATGAGCACAAACAGGAAGAATTTGACCTACATGCATTGTTGTT
Organism: Triticum dicoccoides; assembly: GCF_002162155.2. Taxonomy (NCBI): domain Eukaryota; kingdom Viridiplantae; phylum Streptophyta; class Magnoliopsida; order Poales; family Poaceae; genus Triticum; species Triticum dicoccoides. Next base: position 500,461,683 of record NC_041389.1, read on the forward strand.
TGTGACCATCAATGATTGACCTGCTCTCAGTGACCTTTCAGGACAGACAAACAAGGGATAGCGCACATGCACGCACTGTTTGGATGATACCGACAGTATATATTTGGATAATTGTAACAAGAATGTGTACTTGGGACATCGTCGATTTCTTCCGAGCAGGCATCCCGTAAGAAAGAAAGGCAAGCATTTCAAAGGTGAGGCAGATCACCGGATGAAGCCTCGCCACTGTACCGGTGATGATGTACATGATATGGTCAAGGATTTGAAGGTAATCTTTGTAAAGGGTCCTGGAAGACAATCTGTTCAGAAAGACACTAACAGACGCGCACCCATGTGGAAGAAGAAATCTATATTTTGGGACCTGCCCTATTGGAAAGACCTAGAGGTCCGCTCTGCAATCGACGTGATGCACGTGACGAAGAATCTTTGCATGACCCTGCTTGGCTTCTTGGGCATGTATGGGAAGATAAAAGATACACCAGAGGCACCGGAGGACCAGCAATGTATGCACGGAAAAGGACGACATACATCAGGGTCATGCCAGCTACGCTCTTACCAAAGAAGAGAAGGAAATCTTCTTTGAATGCCTGCTCAGTATGAAGGTATCGTCTGGCTTCTCGTCGAATATAAAGGGAATAATAAATATGGTAGAGAAAAAGTTTCAGAACCTAAAGTCTCATGACTGCCACATGATTATGACGCGGCTGCTTCCAGTTGCATTGAGGGGGCTTCTACCGGAAAACATTTGATTAGCCATTGTGAAGATGTGTGCATTCCTCAATGCAATCTCTCAGAAGGTAATCGATCCAGAAATCATACCAAGGTTGGAGAATGATTTGGTGCAATGTCTTGTTAGTTTCGAGTTGGTGTTCCCACCATCCTTCTTCAATATCATGACGCACGTCCTAGTTCACCTATGCGAAGAGATTGTCGTTCCGAGTCCTGTATTTCTACATAATATGTTCCCTTTGAGAGGTTCATGGGAGTCTTGAAGAAATATGTTCTTAACCATGCTAGGCCAGAAGGAAGCATCTCCATGTTGGAAATATGCCCTAGAGGCAATAATAAAATGGTTATTATTATATTTCTTTGTTCTTGATAATTATCTGTTATTCATGCTATAATTGTATTATCTGGAAATCGTAATACACGTGTGAATACATAGACCACAACATGTCCCTAGTGAGCCTCTAGTTGACTAGCTCGTTGATCAACAGATAGTCATGGTTTCCTGACTATGGACATTGGATGTCATTGATAACGGGATCACATCATTAGGAGAATTATGTGATGGACAAGACCCAATCCTAAGCATAGCTCAAAGATCATGTAGTTCGTTTAGCTAGAGCTTTTCCAAATGTCAAGTATCATTTCCTTAGACCATGAGATTGTGCAACTCCCGGATACCGTAAGAGTGCTTTGGGTGTACCAAATGTCACGACGTAACTGGGTGACTATAAAGGTGCACTACGGGTATCTCCGAAAGTGTCTGTTGGGTTGGCACGAATCGAGACTGGGATTTGTCACTCCGTATGACGGAGAGGTATCTCTGGGCCCACTCGGTAATGCATCATCATAATGAGCTCAATGTGACCAAGTGTCTGGTCACGGGATCATGCATTACGGTACGAGTAAAGTGACTTGCCGGTAATGAGATTAAACGAGGTATTGGGATACCGACGATCGAGTCTCGGGCAAGTAACGTATCGATTGACAAAGGGAATTGTATACGGGGTTGTTTGACTCCTCGACATTGTGGTTAATCCGATGAGATCATTGAGGAGCATGTGGGAGCCAACATGGGTATCCAGATCCCGCTGTTGGTTATTGACCGTAGAGGCGTCTCGGTCATGTCTGCATGTCTCCCGAACCCGTAGGGTCTACACACTTAAGGTTCGGTGACGCTAGGGTTGTAGAGATATGAGTATGCAGTAAACCGAAAGTTGTTCGGAGTCCCGGATGAGATCTCGGATGTCACGAGGAGTTTCGGAATGGTCCGGAGGTAAAGAATTATATATAGGAAGTCGAGTTTCGGCCATCGGGAAAGTTTTGGGGGTCACCGGTATTGTACCGGGACCACCGGAAGGGCCCCGGGGGTCCACCGGGTGGGGCCACCTATCCCAAAGGGCCCCATGGGCTGAAGTGGGAGGGGAACCATCCCCAGGTGGGCTGGTGCGCCCCCCTTGCCCCCCCTGCACCTAGGGTTGGAAACCCTAGGGTGGGGGGCGCCTCCACTTGCCTTGGGGGGCAAGCCACCCCCTTGGCCGCCCCCCCTAGGAGATTGCATCCCCTAGGGCCGGCGCCCCCCTTAGGGGCCCTATATAAAGAGGGGGGAGGGAGGGCAGCCGCACCCATGCATTTGGCGCCTCCCTTCCCCCTTGCTACACCTCTCCCTCTCGTAGACGCTTGGCGAAGCCCTGCCGGGATCCCTGCTGCATCCACCACCAAGCCGTCGTGCTGCTGGATCTTCATCAACCTCTCCTTCCCCCTTGCTGGATCAAGAAGGAGGAGACGTCTCCCTGACCGTACGTGTGTTGAACGCGGAGGTGCCGTCTGTTCGGCGCTAGGATCTCCGGTGATTTGGATCACGACGAGTACGACTCCCTCAACCCCGTTCCCTTGAACGCTTCCGCTCGATCTACAAGGGTATGTAGATGCACTCCTCTCTCTCGTTGCTAGATGAACTCATAGATTGATCTTGGTGAAACCGTAGGAATTTTTTTATTTTCTGCAACGTTCCACAATAGTGGTATCAAAGCTAGGTCTATGTGTAGTTCTCTTTGCACGAGTAGAACACAATTTTATTGTCGGCGTAGATGTTGTCAACTTTCTTGCCACTACTAGTCTTATTTTGCTTCAGTAGTATTGTGGGATGAAGCGGCCCGGACCGACCTTACACGTACGCTTACGTGAGACAGATTCCACCGACTGACATGCACTAGTTACATAAGGTGGCTAGCGGGTGTCTGTCTCTCCCACTTTAGTTGGAGCGGATTCGATGAAAAGGGTCCTTATGAAGGGTAAATAGAAGTTGAGAAATCACGTTGTGGCTTTTACGTAGGTAAGAAAACGTTCTTACTAGAACCCTATTGCAGCCACGTAAAACATGCAACAACAATTAGAGGACGTCTAACTTGTTTTTGCAGCATATGATTTGTGATGTGATATGGCCAAAAGTTGTGATGAATGATGAATGATATATTGTGATGTATGAGATCATGTTCTTGTAATAGGAATCACGACTTACATGTCGATGAGTATGACAACCGGCAGGAGCCATAGGAGTTGTCTTAATTATTGTATGACCTGCATGTCAATGATTTAACGCCATGTAATTACTTTACTTTATTGCTAAACTGTTAGCCATAGTAGTAGAAGTAATAGTTGGCGAGCAACTTCATGGAGACACGATGATGGAGATCATGATCATGGAGATCATGGTGTCATGCCGGTGACGAAGATGATCATGGAGCCCGAAGATGGAGATCAAAGGAGCTATATGATATTGGCCATATCATGTCACTGTTTAATTGCATGTGATGTTTATTATGTTTATACATCTTGTTTACTTAGAACGACGGTAGTAAATAAGATGATCCCTCATAATAATTTCAAGAAAGTGTTCACCCTAACTGTGCACCGTTGCGAAAGTTCGTCGTTTCGAAGCACCACGTGATGATCGGGTGTGATAGATTCTAACGTTCACATACAACGGGTGTAAGACAGATTTACACATGCAAAACACTTAGGTTAACTTGACGAGCCTAGCATGTACAGACATGGCCACGGAACACAAGAGACCGAAAGGTCGAACATGAGTCGTATGGAAGATACGATCAACATGGAGATGTTCACCGATGATTACTAGTCCGTCTCACGTGATGATCGGACACGACCTAGTCGACTCGGATCATGTATCACTTAGATGACCAGAGGGATGTCTAATCTGAGTGGGAGTTCATTAAATAATTTGATTAGATGAACTTAATTATCATGAACTTAGTCTAAAAACCTTTGCAAATATGTCTTGTAGATCAAATGGCCAACGCTCATGTCCACCTCAACTTCAACGCGTTCCTAGAGAAAACCAAGCTGAAAGATGATGGCAGCAACTATACAGACTGGGTCCGGAACCTGAGGATCATCCTCATAGCTGCAAAGAAAGATTATGTCTTAGAAGCACCGCTAGGTGAAGCTCCCACCCCAGAGAACCAAGACGTCATGAACGCTTGGCAGTCTCGTGTTGATGATTACTCCCTCGTTCAATGCGGCATGCTTTACGGCTTAGAACTGGGGCTCCAAAAGCGTTTTGAGCAACACAGAGCATATGAGATGTTCAAAGAGCTGAAAATGGTTTTCCAAGCTCATGCCCGGGTCGAGAGATATGAAGTCTCCGACAAGTTCTTTAACCGTAAGATGGAGGAAAATAGTTCTGTCAGTGAGCACATACTCAAAATGTCTGGGTTGCACAACCGCTTGACTCAGCTGGGAGTTAATCTCCCGGATGACGCGGTTATTGACGGAATCCTTCAGTCGCTTCCACCAAGCTACAAGAGCTTTGTGATGAACTTCAATATGCAGGGGATGGAAAAGACCATTCCTGAAGTATATTCAATGCTGAAATCAGCAGAGGTAGAGATCAAAAAGGAACATCAAGTGTTGATGGCGAATAAAACCACTAAGTTCAAGAAAGGCAAGGGTAAGAAGAACTTCAAGAAGGACGGCAAGGAAGTTGCCGCGCCCGGTAAGCCAGCTGCCGGGAAGAAGTCAAAGAATGGACCCAAGCCTGAGACTGAGTGCTTTTATTGCAAAGGGAAGGGTCACTGGAAGCAAAACTGCCCCAAATACTTAGCGGACAAGAAGGCCGACAACACTAAAGGTATATGTGATATACATGTAATTGATGTGTACCTTACAAGTGCTCGTAGTAGCTCCTGGGTATTTGATACCGGTGCCGTTGCTCATATTTGTAACTCAAAGCAGGAGATGCGAATAAGCGAAGACTAGCGAAGGACGAGGTGATGATGCGCGTCGGGAATGGTTCCAGAGTCGATGTGATCGCCGTCGGCACGCTACCTCTACATTTACCTACGGGATTAGTTTTAAACCTCAATAATTGTTATTTAGTGCCAGCTTTGAGCATGAACATTGTATCTGGATCTCGTTTAATACGAGATGGCTACTCATTTAAATCCGAGAATAATGGTTGTTCTATTTATATGAGAGATATGTTTTATGGTTATGCCCCAATGGTCAATGGTTTATTCTTCATGAATCTCAAACGTGATGTTACACATATTCATAGCGTGAATACCAAAAGATGTAAAGTTGATAACGATAGTCCCACATACTTGTGGCACTGCCGCCTTGGTCACATTGGTGTCAAGCGCGTGAAGAAGCTCCATGCTGATGGATTTTTAGAGTCTCTCGATTATGAATCATTTGACACATGTGAGCCATGCCTCATGGGAAAAATGACCAAGACTCCGTTCTCCGGAACAATGGAGCGAGCAACCAACTTATTGGAAATCATACATACTGATGTGTGCGGTCCAATGAGCGTTGAGGCTCGCGGAGGATATCGTTATGTTCTCACTCTCACTATGACTTGAGTAGATATGGGTATGTCTACTTGATGAAACACAAGTCTGAGACCTTTGAAAAGTTCAAGGAGTTTCAAAATGAGGTAGAGAATCAATGTGACCGAAAAATAAAGTTCTTACGATCAGATCGTGGAGGAGAATATTTAAGTCACGAATTTGGTACGCACTTAAGGAAATGTGGAATCGTTTCACAACTCACGCCGCCTGGAACACCTCAGCGTAACGGTGTGTCCGAACATCGTAATCGCACTTTATTGGATATGGTGCGATCTATGATGTCTCTTACCGATTTGCCGCTATCTTTTTGGGGATACGCTCTAGAGACAGCTACATTCACTTTAAATAGGGCACCGTCTAAATCTGTTGAGACGACACCGTATGAATTATGGTTTGGGAAGAAACCTAAGCTGTCGTTTCTAAAAGTTTGGGATGTGATGCTTATGTCAAGAAACTTCTACCTGAAAAGCTCGAACCCAAGTCGGAAAAATGCGTCTTCATAGGATACCCTAAGGAAACCATTGGGTATACCTTCTACCTTAGATCTGAAGGCAATATTTTTGTTGCCAAGAATGGGTCCTTTCTGGAGAAAGAGTTTCTCTCGAGAGAAGTAAGTGGGAGGAAAGTGGAACTTGATGAAGTACTACCTCTTGAACCGGTAAGTAGCGCAGCTCAGGAAGATGTTCCTGTGGTGCCTGCACTGACTGGAGAGGAAATTAATGATGATGATCAAGGTACTTTGGATCAAGTTGCTACTGAACTTCGTAGGTCCACAAGGACACGTTCCACACCAGAGTGGTATGGCAACCCTGTCCTGGAAATCATGTTATTAGACAACGGTGAACCTTCGAACTATGAAGAAGCGATGGCGGGCCCAGATTCCTACAAATGGCTTGAAGCCATGCAATCCAAGATATAATCCATGTATGAAAACAAAGTATGGACTTTGACAGACTTGCCCGATGATCGGCGAGCGATAGGAAACAAATGGATCTTTAAGAAGAAGACGGACGCGGATGGTAATGTTACCATCTATAAAGCTCGACTTGTCGCTAAGGGTTATCGGCAAGTTCAAGGGGTTGACTACGATGAGACTTTCTCTCCTGTAGCGAAGCTGAAGTCCGTCCGAATCATGTTAGCAATTGCCGCATACTATGATTATGAGATATGGCAGATGGACGTCAAAACGGCATTCCTTAACGGTTATCTTAAGGAAGAACTGTATATGATGCAGCCGTAAGGTTTTGTCGATCCTAAGAATGCTAACAAGGTATGCAAGCTCCAGCGATCCATTTATGGGCTGGTGCAAGCATCTCGGAGTTGGAACATTCGCTTTGATGAGATGATCAAAGCGTTTGGGTTTATGCAGACTTATGGAGAAGCCTGCGTTTACAAGAAAGTGAGTGGGAGCTCTGTAGCATTTCTCATATTATATGTAGATGACATACTTTTATGGGAAATGATATAGAACTTTTGGACATCATTAAGGCCTACTTGAATAAGTGTTTTTCAATGAAGGACCTTGGAGAAGTTGCTTACATATTAGGCATCAAGATCTATAGGGATAGATCGAGACGCCTCATAGGTCTTTCACAAAGCACATACCTTGGTAAGATATTGAAGAAGTTCAATATGGATCAGTCCAAGAAAGGGTTATTGCCTGTATTGCAAGGTGTGAGATTGAGCTCGGCTCAATGCCCGACCACGGCAGAAGATAAAGAAGAGATGAGTGTCATCCCCTATGCCTCAGCCATAGGATCTATTATGTATGCCATGCTGTGTACCAGACCTGATGTAAACCTTGCCGTAAGTTTGGTAGGAAGGTACCAAAGTAATCCCGGTAAGGAACACTGGATAGCGGTCAAGAATATCCTGAAGTACCTGAAAAGGACAAAGGACATGTTTCTCGTCTATGGAGGTGATGAAGAGCTCGTCGTAAAGGGTTACGTTGACGCTAGCTTCGACACAGATCTGGATGACTCGAAGTCACAAACCGGATACGTGTATATTCTGAATGGTGGGGCAGTAAGCTGGTGCAGTTGCAAGCAAAGCGTCGTGGCGGGATCTACATGTGAAGCGGAGTACATGACTGCCTCGGAGGCAGCGCATGAAGCAATCTAAGTGAAGGAGTTCATCACCGACCTAGGAGTCATACCCAATGCGTCGGGGCCGATCAAACTCTTATGTGACAACACTGGAGCTATTGCACTTGCCAAGGAGCCCAGGTTTCACAAGAAGACCAGGCACATCAAGCGTCGCTTCAACTCCATTCGTGAAAATGTTCAAGATGGAGACATAGATATTTGTAAAGTACATACGGACCTGAATGTGGCAGATCCGTTGACTAAACCTCTCCCTAGGGCAAAACATGATCAACACCAGAATTCCATGGGTGTTCGATTCATCACAATGTAACTAGATTATTGAACTCTAGTGCAAGTGGGAGACTGTTGGAAATATGCCCTAGAGGCAATAATAAAATGGTTATTATTATATTTCTTTGTTCATGATAATTGTCTATTATTCATGCTATAATTGTATTATCCGGAAATCGTAATACACGTGTGAATACATAGACCACAACATGTCCCTAGTGAGCCTCTAGTTGACTAGCTCGTTGATCAACAGATAGTCATGGTTTCCTGACTATGGACATTGGATGTCATTGATAACGGGATCACATCATTAGGAGAATGATGTGATGGACAAGACCCAATCCTAAGCATAGCTCAAAGATCGTGTAGTTCGTTTAGCTAGAGCTTTTCCAAATGTCAAGTATCATTTCCTTAGACCATGAGATTGTGCAACTCCCGGATACCGTAAGAGTGCTTTGGGTGTACCAAACGTCACAACGTAACTGGGTGACTATAAAGGTGCACTACGGGTATCTCTGAAAGTGTCTGTTGGGTTGGCACGAATCGAGACTGGATTTGTCACTCCGTATGACGGAGAGGTATCTCTGGGCCCACTCGATAATGCATCATCATAATGACCTCAATGTGACCAAGTGTCTGGTCAGGGGATCATGCATTACGGTACGAGTAAAGTGACTTGCCGGTAACGAGATTAAACGAGGTATTGGGATACCGACAATCGAGTCTCGGGCAAGTAACGTACCAATTGACAAAGGGAATTGTATACGGGGTTGTTTGAATCCTCGACATCGTGGTTCATCTAATGAGATCATCGAGGAGCATGTGGGAGCCAACATGGGTATCCAGATCCCGCTGTTGGTTATTGACCGTAGAGGTGTCTCAGTCATGTCTGCATGTCTCCCGAACCCGTAGGGTCTACACACTTAAGGTTCGGTGACGCTAGGGCTGTACAGATATGAGTATGCATTAAACCGAAAGTTGTTCAGAGTCCCGGATGAGATCTCGGACGTCACAAGGAGTTCCGGAATGGTCCGGAGGTAAAGAATTATATATAGGAAGTCGAGTTTCGGCCATCGGGAAAGTTTCGGGGGTCACCGGTATTGTACCGGGACCACCGGAAGGGTCCCAGGGGTCCACCGGGTGGGGCCACCTATCCCGGAGGGCCCCATGGGCTGAAGTGGGAGGGCAACCAGCCCCAGGTGGGCTGGTGCGCCCCCCCCTTGGGCCCCCCTGCACCTAGGGTTGGAAACCCTAGGGTGGGGGGCGCCTCCACTTGCCTTGGGGGGCAAGCCACCCCCTTGGCCGCCCCCCCCCTAAGAGATTGCATCTCCTTGGGCCGGTGCCCCCCTAGGGGCCCTATATAAAGAGGGGGGATGGAGGGCAGCCGCACCCATGCACTTGGCGCCTCCCTTCCCCCTTGCTACACCTCTCCCTCTCGCAGACGCTTGGCGAAGCCCTGCCGGGATCCCTGCTGCATCCACCACCAAGCCGTCGTGCTGCTGGATCTTCATCAACCTCTCCTTCCCCCTTGCTGGATCAAGAAGGAGGAGACGTCTCCCTGACCGTACGTGTGTTGAATGTGGAGGTGCCGTCCGTTCGGCGCTAGGATCTCCGTTGATTTGGATCACGACGAGTACGACTCCCTCAACCCCGTTCCCTTGAATGCTTCCGCTTGATCTACAAGGGTATGTAGATGCACTCCTCTCTCTCATTGCTAGATGAACTCATAGACTGATCTTGGTGAAACCGTAGGAAAATTTTTATTTTCTGCAACGTTCCCCAACACTCAAAGGCCATGAAAATGAGGAGGTCATTGAGTTTTGTGTTGACTTTATTCCTAACCTTAAGCCAATTGGTATTCCTGAATCGTGGCATAAGGGTAGACTAGGTGGAAATGGCACGCTAGGACCGGATCAAATAATATGTATGGACGAACATTCTCTCACTAAACCACACTACACAGTTCTAAAAAATTCCGCCTTGGTGGCTCCGTATACGGAGGAACACAAGAATATTCTAAGCTCCAAATACCTGGAGCAGTCTGAAGACTATATTTCACGTGAACAAACGAGGACTTTCACCTGTTGGTTGCAGACACGTGTCATGCATGACGCCGATATTGAAGATGACCTGCACTTGCTGTCCCAGATACCATCTTTGAATATAATGACTTTCAAAGGGTACGAGATAAATGGGAATACATTTTACACGATCGCCCAAGATAAAAAGAGCACCAACCAAAACAGTGGTGTCCGCTTTGATGCAACAACTAGTATGGGAAAGGACACATATTATGGTTACATATAGGAGATATGGGAACTTGACTATGGACCTGATTTGAAGGTCCCTTTGTTTTGGTGCAAATGGATCAATATGAAAGGAGGCGGCGTAAAGGAAGACCCGCAGTACGGAATGACAACAGTGGATCTCAACGGTCTTGCATACGTAGTCGAACCATTCGTCCTAGCTAATGATGTGGCGCAGGTTTTCTATGTGAAGGACATGTCTACCAAGACGAGAAAAAGAAAAGATAAGGAAGCGAATACATCATACAATGAGCCAAAGAGCCACATAGTTCTTTCAGGGAAAAGAAACATCATGGGAGTGGATGACAAGACAGACATGTCAGAAGATTATGAAAAGTTTGATGAAATTGCTCCCTTCAGAGTGAATATTGACCCGAGCATCCAGTTAAATGATGAAGATTGTCCATGGTTACGGCGCAAAGGGACACACGCGAAGAAAAAGTTTCACACCCAAAGACAGTAGGGAATCTTTGTAATAGTTAGGATGCTTATGTGTTTTGCATTTGAAACGTGTACTTTTGTACTTCGGACAAACGTGCTCATTCAAAGCCACGTCATCAACTTTCAACCCTTTCTGACATCATTTGCTATTTTTCATGCATTTTCCAATTTTTTTTGAGCTAAATGACCCTGAAATTGAAAAGCACTACAAATAAACTCTGAAAAGGTTGAAAGTTGGCATGGTATCATCATTTCAACCACATAGCATGTGCAAAAAAGTAGAGAGGGTTACGGCAAAAATCTGGATCCACTTCATGTACAAAATGGACAATCCCTTTCGAAGTATCAGGGTTTTGGATGAAAATTCATTTGTTACAAAGGCATTTCATTTTTTTAAATAACCTAAGTATTACCAAATTGAATATAATGATAAAACACACTAATATTAAACATAAGAAAAAAAAGAATCACTGAAAAATCTATTTTTAAAGTGAAGTTATTCCCAAACTAGTGATTCACACAAATTTCAAATAATTCAAATTTAAACTATTCAAATTTGAAAACTACTGGCACCAACAAAAAGTTTGTAAGTTTTGGTACCTAAAGCAAAAATATTCAAAAAGAAATTCTAAATACAGCAAAAAACAACTCAAAAATAAATAAAAGAAAATAAATCAAGCAGAAAAGAAAAAAATTAAAAAAAGCCCGCCTACTGGGCCATAGCGGCCTACATACGACTAGAAGCCCAACTTGTAGTTGGGCCAGGATGCAGGCCCGCTAGCCCAGTAGGCCCAACAGGAAAGAGCAGGAGAGGTAGGCCCAGAAGGCCTTCTTAGAGAGGAGCTCGACACGGTAGCCGCGGCGGGGCTTATAAGTCAGTGCGAGCTCCTCTCAACTAGCAAGGTGGGCCTAAACATTGTGCAATGCGGGTGGCAGCGCACCCCTTTTAGTACCGGGTCATGGCTGCAACCGGTACTAAAGGGGGGTACCTTTAGTACCGGTTGGAGCCACAACCCGGTACTAAAGGGGTGCGCCTTCCCGCTGCTTGGTCTGGCCAAAACAGGCCTTTAGTGCTGGTTGCTAGCTCCAACCGTTACTAAAGGTGCCTCCTATATAAGCAACCCTCCAAAAAAATTAGTTTCTCATCTCCACTTCTCTGCTCTGCTGCTTCGACATCGCCGCCGCCCCGTCCTGCGCCGTTGCCCATCGTCGTCTCCCATCGCCATCCCCGCCGCGTGCCGTCCCCGTCGATGCTGTAAGGGCATATTTATCCCTAAGGTGTTTTGGTGATTGATGACAATGCTTTTGCGGACTAATCGTGTGCGTTGAGTTTTTCAGAGATTCATCCTTTGGCACGATACGATTTCCTCCCCTCGGAGTGTTATTCAAGACAATGCAGCTCTTTCGGTTCTATGTTGGTGGACTAGTTTCGTAGGATTCACCGTACTATCAAGAGGGGGTCCGCTTTAGTAAGGCTAGGGTGGAATCAACACGTACACATCTTTGTTACACCCTCTGAGCCTTTCCGCTTCAATGGAGAACTCATTCCCCTTCTTTTGAGCATCATTTGGTCCCAGCGGTAGTACCACGGGCCACAGCGGTAGTACCGCCCGAGTGTTACAAGTGGCAGTACCGCTCCACAGCGATAGTACTGCTTGAAGCCCTCCACCGTAGTACCGCTGTGGCTCCGTGCTCCTACCGTCTCGACTCGAGGGTTCCTTTTCTCGTGTCGGGTCTTGTGGCACTTGTTGCGGTAGTAGAGGTGGTAGTACCGCTCTTAAGCAGTAGTATCGCCCTTACCTCCACGGTAGTACCGCTCTGGGTCCAGATCCTTCGTTCCCCTCTTCTGCGCGGCAGTACCTGATATGTCTCCAACATATCTATAATTTTTGATTGTTCCATGCTATTATATTACCTATTTTGTATGTTTATGGGCTTTACTTTACACTTTTATATCATTTTTGGGACTAACCTACTAACCGGAGGCCCAGCCCGTATTGCTGTTTTTTTGCCTATTTCAGTATATCGAAGAAAAGGAATATCAAATGGAGTCCAAACGGAATGAAACCTTCGGGAGCGTGATTTTTGGAACGAACGTGATCCAGAGGACTTGGAGTGCAAGTCAAGAAGCAATCGAGGAAGCCACAAGGGTGGAGGCCCCCCCTATAGGGTGCGCCCCCTGTCTCATGGGCCCCTCGGGCATCCACCGACATACTTCTTCCTCCTATATATACCCCGAAACCATCAAGGGAGCCATCGAAGAAATATTTCCGCCACTATAACCTGCTGTATCCGCGAGATCCTATCTTGGAGCCGTCACCGGCATTCTGCCAGAGGGGGAATCCACCATGGAGGGCTTCTACATCAACACCATAGCCCTTCCGATGAATTGTGAGTAGTTTACCACAGACCTTCGGGTCCATAGTTATTAGCTAGATGGCTTCTTCTCTCTTTTTGATCTCAATACCATGTTCTCCCCCTCTCTTGTGGAGATCTATTCGATGTAAATCTTTTTGTGGTGTGTTTGTCGAGATCCGATGAATTGTGGGTTTATGATCAAGTTTATCTATGAGAAATATTTGAATCTCCTCTGAATTATTTTCTGTATGATTGAGTTATCTTTGCAAGTCTCTTCGAATTATCGGTTTGGTTTGGCCTACTAGATTGATCTTTCTTGCCATGGGAGAAGTGCTTAGCTTTGGGTTCAATCTTGCGGTGTCCTTTCCCAGTGACAGCAGGGGCAGCAAGGCATGTATTGTATTGTTGTCATCAAGGATAAAAAGATGGGGTTTATATCATATTGCATGAGTTTATACCTCTACATCATGTCATCTTTCTTAAAGCGTTACTCTGTTCTTATGAACTTAATACTCTAGATGCATGCTGGATAGCGGTCGATGTGTGGAGTAATAGTAGTAGATGCAGGCAGGAGTCGGTCTACTTGTCACGGACGTGATGCCTATATACATGATCATGCCTAGATAATCTCATAATTATTCGCTTTTCTATCAATTGCTTGATAGTAATTTGTTCACCCACCATAATACTTATGCTATCTTGAGAGAAGCCTCTAGTGAAACCTATGCCCCTCGGGTCTATCTTTTATCATATACGCTTTCAATCTACTTTTATTTGCATCTTTACTTTTCCAATCTATATCACAAAATACCAAAATTATATTTATCTTATCATATTATCTGTATCAGATCTCACTTTCGCAAGTGGTCGTGAAGGGATTGACAACCCCTTTATCGCGTTGGTTGCGAGTTCTTTGTTTGTTTGTGTAGGTTCATGGGACTTGTGAGGAGCCTCCGACTGGATTGATACCTTGGTTCTCAAAAACTGAGGGAAATACTTACGCTACTGTGCTGCATCACCCTTTCCTGTTCAAGGAAAACCAACGCAAGCTCAAGACGTAGTAGTACCGCAAGGTGGGACGGTAGTACTGCTGGCCACAGCGGTAGTGCCGCCCACCCTAGTGGTAGTACCGCTCTCTGCGAGGCTGCTGTGGGGGGTAACGGTTGGATTGTTCCCCCCACTATATAAGGGGGTCTTCTTCCCCAAAGTTGACCTACCTCTTCCCCCAAAAAGCTCCATTGTTGCTCCAAGCTCTATTTTCGCCCGATCTCTCTCCCTAGCCAATCAAACTTGTTGATTTGCTCGGGATTGGTTGAGAAGGCCTAGATCTACACTTCCACCAAGAGAAATTTGATTCCCCCCACTAATCCCTAGCGGATCTTGTTACTCTTGACTGTTTGAGCACCCTAGACGGTTGAGGTCACCGCGAAGCCATAGTCCATTGTGGTGAAGCTTCGTGGTGTCGTTGGGAGCCTCCAATTAAGTTGTGGAGATAGCCCCAACCTTGTTTGTAAAGGTTCAGTCGCCGCCTTCAAGGGCACCAATAGTGGAATCACGACATCTTGCATTGTGTGAGGGCATGAGCAGTATACGGTGGCCCTAGTGGCTTCTTGGGGAGCATTGTGCATCCACACCGCTCTAACGGAGACGTACTTCCCCTCAAAAGGAAGGAACTTCGGTAACACATCCTCATCTCCATCGGCTCCACTCTTGGCTATCTCATGCCTTTACTTGTGCAAGCTTCTTTGTGTTGTATCCCTTGCTTGCTTGTGCACTTGTTGTTTGTTGCATCATATAGGTTGCTCACCTAGTTGCATATCTAGACAACCTACTTTGATACAAAGTTTAATTTGGTAAAGAAAAGCTAAAAATTGTTAGTTGCCTATTCACGCCCCCCTCTAGTCAACTATATCGATCCTTTCAATTGGTATCAGAGCCTCGTCTCTTTTTTCAGGACTTTGCCGTTCGAAGAGTATGGTTAACACCGTAGACGGTGGGGAGGAGCACTCCGGTGTGAATCCGAGCTCGTCTACGGCCGATAGGGGAACCGTGGTCTCTCGTGAGGAATTTAATGTGGCTTTGGACACATTGAAAACCTCCATGACGACCGAGGTTGAAAGCATGTTCAATAAATTCTTAGAAGGACTTAAACTATCTACCTTGCCTATGACAGTGGGTGATCCCACTAACAAGGTGACGGATGCTAACTCTAACAAGGGGGAGGCTAATAGTGGAAAGGGTCCTTCTACTAGTGGTCGAAATGGCACCGACATCTTTGCCCATGTGGAACCTTCGACTTATGGAGGACCGATTCCCTCTACTCATTTAAATCATGTCGGCCCTCCTCCTAAGATTGTGAAAAATGAGGACTTTGATTCTTGGGTGTATCGCTTCAAGCGTCATTTAAATCATGTGAATACTAATCTTTGGAGAATCATTAAAGAAGGTTTCTATCCACATGACCGAAGCAACTTCACCCCTAGAGAAGCCGTGGATAATCAATTCAATGAGAATGCTCTCTTCATCATCCAAGATGCTATTCTCCCCAAATATCTCCCTCATCTTCGACCCTACGCCATGGCCAAAGACACATGGCATTGCATTGTGTCTCTCTATCGGGAAGCGCAAGCATTCAACGCTCCAACTATGAAGTGGTGCAAGATGAAGCCGATGAGTTTTCAATGAAAGAAGATGAAGAACCTCGTGAGCTCTTTCGGAGAGTAACCAAACTCGCGGTCTCACTCCGAGATCATGGGAGCAAGGACAAAGATGACAATTGGATCAAGCACAAGTTCCTCAAGGCCATGATTCCCTACAACAAGGCCATGTCCTCCATCATTCGTCAAAGACCGGACTTCCACTCCATGACCTCAAGTGAAGTGTTGGATGAGTTCGTTGCAATGAGCATCTTGGACAAGACCACCGATAGCGCGGTGCTCCGTTCTCAAAGAACAAAGAAGTCCAATCTTGCCTTGAAGTCCAAGGTCATTGCGGAAGAAGAGGAAGAAGAGGAAGATGAGGAGGGCAATCCCGAGGATACAAAGTATGATTATCATGAGCACATGGCTCTTGCTTCAAGGCAATTTTGGATCAAGAAGAACACAATGCCCAATTTCAACAAGAACAATTCAAGTGGGTTCAAGGGCAAGCAACGAGTGAGAACTTGTTACAATTGTGGCAATGTGAGTCACTTTGTTGTGGATTGTCCTTACGAGAAGTGGGAAGACAATGGTGACAAGCTCATTCGAAAAGACAAAGCCAAGTCCTTCCCCAACAAGAACAACTTCACCAAAAAGACTCCTACTCGAGGGTTAGTGGTCCAAGAAGAATACCATGAGGATGATGATGATGATGAATATGGAGAAGCAATGGCCATGGCCTCCGTTGCCATTGCCACAACTCCCCAGGTGTCTCTCTTCGATTCACCCAATGAGAACATCACCGCCAAGTGCCTCATGGCTAAAGCCACTAACAAGGTAACCCCCAACATCAAAACCACCATCATTACTAATCCCTCCTTGACGGATTGCATTTATGAAAATGAGGGGTCTAATGAAGAGATGAATGAATTTGAGTCTTTTATGAGTAAACTCAAGGGCAAATCCAAGAAGCACTTTGTTTCTCTCTTGGAACAACTTGGTGAAGCCAATGACATGATCGAGGCTCATGAAGAAACCATCTCTAAGATGGAAGGTCATAGTCGTGACTATGCCGATGAGATATTGGATCTCTCTAACGCTCTTGAGGAAGAGCGTGGTCAATGGTTTGCTCTTGAGGAGTCACACAATGATGACCATGCTAAGTTAAAGAAAGATCTTGATCATGGTCTTGTTGTGTCTCGTGTGCTAACTTCTGAGAAGGCTAAACTTGGTGTTGACCATGCTAGACTCAAGTAGGAGTTTGATTTACTCGACAAGGCCCACAAGGTCTTGAAGGGTGCTCATGCTAGCCTCAAGGAGTCTCATGGTCAACTCCAAGTTAAGCTAACCAAAGAAAAGGCCACCTTTCCTCATATGGTATTAATTGATAATGCAAATGCCCCTAACCCGTGTGTGTGAGCATGTGCATCTTGTGGAGGAGAATGCCAAGTTGAAGGAGCAACTCGAGAGAGGCCTTGTTACATGCATACAAGGTGAGAAGAACCTCAACGACCTTTTGAGCAATCAAAAGGAAGTTGTGGCCAAGGAGGGAGTTGGTTCACACCCAAGTCCAAGAACAAGAATAAGAACGACCGCCCTCTCTTAAGCAAACTTTTGTGAATGAAGGAGAGGGTGCTCCTAAGGAGAAGAAGAACAATGTGAAGGGTGGTGATGTCAAAAAGGGCAAAGCCACCTCTTCCAACAAAGCCGGCGACTTTAACCCTTCTTATGTGTTGTGTCGTGATAGTGATGGGCATGTTTATGCTAAATTTGTTGGTTCTCCTTATGAGTACATTGAATGGTCTATTTGGGTTCCAAAGACCCTAGTTACTAACATCAAAGGACCCATTACTAAATGGGTACCTAAAACCAAGCATTGATCTCTTGTAGGTGTTTGCTTCCGGTGGGGGATCATGGTTGCTCGATAGTGGAGCAACAAATCATATGACCGGAAGCAAGGACTTGGTGGTGGACGTGCACAAGATTCCATCTATGCCCACCAACATCGAGTGGGGTGATGCCTCGTCTTCTAAGGTATTGGGTCTTGGCAAGGTTGTCATTTCTCATGATCTAACGATCGAGAAAGTCATGCTTGTTGAGTCCCTTGCGTACAATCTACTTTCCGTTCGTCAACTTGCACTCATGGATTTTGCCATTTCTTTGATATTGATACCGTGGCCCTCTTGTGGAGCAACACTCTTAAAGTAGCCTTTGTTGGGCATGTCGAGAATGGTCTCTATGTGATTAACTTTTCGGAGCAACCCACTAAGACCACGACATGCCTAATGGCTAAAGTTGATGTGGGATGGCTTTGGCATCGCCGTTTAGCCCATGTCAATATGAGATCTTTGCAAAGTCTTCTCAAGGGGGACCATGTCCTTGGACTAACAAATGTTAGTTTTGCCAAAGATCATGCTTGTAGTGCTTGTATCGAAGGAAAGCTTCATGAAAAGGATCACCCTCCCATGACTATCATATACTCGAAGAGACCCTTGGAGCTCCTTCACATGGATCTCTTTGGGCCTCCATCCTTTGATAGTCTTGGAGGTATAAAGTATTGCTTGGTGATTGTGGATGATTATTCAAGGTACACTTGGGTATTTTTCTTCAAGAGGAAGAGTGAGACTCAACAAACCGTCATCGACTTTGCAAATGAAGCTCAACATCAACATGATGCAAAGATCTTGACAATAAGAAGTGACAATGGCACCGAGTTCAAGAACTACACCTTGGATGAGTTTCTTAGTGATGAGGGGATCAAGCATCAATATGCTGCACCGTATACCCCTCAACAAAATGGTATCACAGAGAGGAAGAACCGGACGTTGATGGATGCGGCAAGGACCATGATGGCGGAGTTCAAGTCTCCATACAACTTTTGGGCTGAAGCCATCAACACAGCATGTCATGCATCCAATCGTCTCTATCTCCGCAAAGGCTTGAACAAGACTCCTTATGAAATTCTTACCGGTAACAAGCCCAACCTCAAGTACTTCTGGGTGTTCGGGTGTAAGTGTTTCATTCTCAAGAAAGGTGTTCGCTTGTCTAAATTTGAGGCTAGAGCTTATGAGGGCATATTTGTTGGTTATGCTACAAACTCTCATGCTTACCGTGTCCTCAACAAGTCCACCGGACTCATTGAGGAGACGTGTAACGTGGAGTTTGATGAAAATAATGGCTCCCAAGTGGAGCAAAGTGGTACTTGTGATGTAGGTGATGAAATTCCTCCCCAAGCCATAAGAAGAATGGGTATGGGTCATATCCTACCCACTGAGGAAACCCTTGTGGCCAAAGGAGAAGGACAATGCTCACTCAAGTGGAGCCATCACCAACCCAAGACCCACACGCTTCCGAAGAACAAAGTGAAGGATCTCAACCTCTTGAACAAGACCAAGGGCAAGATCAACCTCAAGATGGTGGTGAACCACCAAATGATGCCCAAGGTCAAGTTCTCCCCCTCGAGCAAGTTCAAGATCAAGAGCAAGCTCAAGATCTAGAACAAACTCAAGACGATGCTCAAGATAATCAAGTTAACCCTCCTCCTTCCACATCCGAGGATGAATTAGAGCATCGTGCCGGGAAGATTGCTTCCAAGCTCACCACCAAAGGTCATCTCATGGAGAACGTGGTTGGAAGCCTAAGAAAGGGGGTAAGCACTCGTAGACAATTAGCAAACTATTGTGAACATCACGCGTTTGTCTCTTGTGTTGAACCCCAAAAGGTCTATGAGGCGGTCGAAGATTCGGATTGGCTCAATGCCATGCATGAAGAACTCAACAACTTCGAGTACAGAAAGGTGTGGGGATTGGTGCCAAGGCCATCGGGGAACCACAATGTCATTGGAACCAAGTGGATATTCAAGAACAAGCAAGTTGCTCATGGGACCATCGTTCGCAACAAGGCAAGATTGGTAGCACAAGGCTACTCCCAAGTTGAGGGTATCGACTACGATGAAACCTTTGCTCCCGTTGCTCGCCTTGAATCCATTCGCTTGTTGATTGCTTATGCTTCCCATCACAACTTTAAGTTACAACAAATGGATGTGAAGAGTGCTTTTCTTAATGGTCCTATTAATGAGTTGGTATGTCAAGCAACCCCCCAGGTTCGAGGATCCCTACTTCCCGGATCATGTGTATCAACTCGATAAGGCACTCTATGGCCTTAAGCAAGCTCCACGTGCATGGTATGACCACCTTACCAAGTTGTTGCAAGATCGTGGATTTGAGGTTGGGCAAGTCAAAGGGGAGTTGTTTGTATGCCAACTATATGTTGATGATATTATCTTTGGTTCCCCTAACAAAGCTTTCAATGAGGAATTTGCCGCTCTCATGACCTCTAAGTTCAAGATATCTTTGATGGGAGAGTTGAAGTTCTTCCTTGGTTTCGATATCAAGCAGAGAAGAGAAGGAACCTTCATCAACCAAGCCAAATACACTCAATACATGCTAAAAATATTCAAGCTAAGCGATGTCAAGTTGGCCTCTACTGCAATGCCCACCAAGTGCCAACTTGACATTGATCCCGATGGTAAAGCGGTGGATCAAAAGGTATATCGCTCCATGATTGGCTCCTTGCTTTACATTTGTGCATCTAGACCGGATATCATGTTGAGTGTGGGAATGTGTGCACGGTTCCAAGCCGCACCGAAGGAAAGCCACTTTGTGGCGGTCAAGCGAATCTTACGATATTTGGCTCATACCCCAAACTTTGGCTTATGGTACCCAAGAGGAGCAAACTTCAAGCTAGAAGGATATACGGATTCCGATTGGGCGGGAGACAAAGTGGATAGGAAGTCCACTTCCGGAGGGTGCCAATTTCTTGGTTGTTCTTTGGTGAGTTGGTCTTCTAAGAAGCAAAGTTGTGTGTCTCTCTCGTCCACCGAAGCGGAGTATGTGGCGGCCGGTAGTTGTTGTGCACAACTCTTATGGATGAGGCAAACTTTAAAGGAGTATGGTGTCATTTGTGACAAAGTGCCTCTTTGGTGTGACAATGAAAGTGCCATCAAGATTTCTCTCAACCTGGTGCAACACTTCAAGACGAAGCATATTGAGATTCGGTATCACTTCATCCGGGATCACATTAGGCGAGGGGAGATCGAGCTCAAGTATGTTAACACTCATGATAACCTTGCAGATATTTTCACGAAGCCCTTGGATGAAGCAAGATTTCGCGAGTTAAGGCATGAGCTAAATATCATTGATTCGAGCAATGTGACTTGAACCCATGCACACCCCACCACATTCAACCTGTTGTCTAGTTTAGGTGTAGGCATGGACATAGGGGGAGTGTTGTTCTCTCAATGAACTCTCCCTCCCCCCATTATGCATAAATTGATTGTGTCTTCACATTAACCATTTTTGATGGTACTTGTGCTTCAAGGACGAGTTTTGGTCATGGGCCCAAGGTTAAAATCTTTGTGGTGCCATACCTCTTGACTCAAACATAGGTGGCCTCGGCCACCACCCTCTCTTGAAGAGGTGTGTTTCTTGTCCCCTTGCTAGTGTTCTCGCTGCCGAGTTTTATTTCCTCTTTTTGCCGTTGGTTTTCTCTTCTTTTTGAGCAAAGTCGTTTGTTGTCTAGTTGTTGAGCCTTGCTGGGCGGTACTACCGCTGGTGGTGCGCGGTACTACTGCTTATGTTGACAAGCGGTACTACCGCCCACCAGCGCGGTACTACCGCTGAGGGGCGGGACTAGGGGGTTATGTCGGGGCAGGGGAAGGTTTCTTCTCCCCCATACCCATTTTCTCCGCCCCCTCATTCCTCTTCATCTCTCCAGCATCACCTCGCCGCGGGAGGGCTCCGGCGGGCCGTCGTCTCTGGGCCGTCCCTCTCCATTTCCTTCGGTGGAGTTGATCCCCACCTTCTCCTCTTGCCATGGATGCCGGTATTGCCCCCATTCCTCCTCTCTTTTTTTCTAGATTTTATATCTAGTGTCTTAGGGGCAATAGTGGATGCATCTCTCAATTTTTGGCTAAATCTAGGCTTGAGTAGGTTGGAGAAGGCAACTAGACTATTTGGATTCATGTTTGGTAGGAGTATTTTTGAATTTGGCAGGCCAGTAGTGCCAGATTTGACCACGGCAGTAGGGAACCGCTGTTTCCCCGTCTCGAGCGGTACTACCGCTCCCTTTGGCCCGGTACTACCGCTCGGGCGGTACTGCCGCTTCCAGGTCGTGGTACTACCACTGCCTGCCCAGTTCCATCATGTTCCTACCATTTCCTGATCTCGTTCGTTGTGTTTGTTGGCTTATGCTCATTCTTTCTGGTTGTTTCGTGTGTTCGTGTGTTTGGTTCTAGGTGATGAACATCCTGAGCAGCAAGCCCACCATGTCAACCCCGATCGTGCAACATCAAAGCGCTACCGCACATCTGAGTCAGCAGGTGGTGCATCTAGTGCTCCACCGCGGCCAGCGGGTGCTTCCTCAAGTGCTCCACCTCCGCCTCATGTCAAGAAGAAGTCTGCCGTCAAGCCAAAGCCGAGGGGCAAAACTGTGACTGAAATGAATGCCAAGGAGTTCTGGGCAAGGCGTCACCGCAACCCCTATGTGGAAGACCAAGAACCCACTTTGATCAACCGTCCGTTCTGGAACCGCTTTTAGTTTGCCATCTTCTTTGATGTGATCAAGGCCAAGAAGAATCTCTATGTTGATGTGCGCTCCATCGACACGGACTTTATTGAGAAGGACCCTGAGTACTTTGGTGAAGCCCTTCAGATGTGCTCTCAGCTGAACATTCTCACAATCATGCAGTTCAACAAGGACTTTGATGCAGATTTAGTGGCTCAATTCTATTCCACTGTCCCTAGGAACTGATGAGGAAAGGACTCTGACTTGGATGACAAATGGCAAGTTGCTTTCTGTCAAGTGGAAGGTCTTCATGGAGTTACTTGGGGTGGAAGATCACGGGCTTGAGACTCCAGCCGGTTTCCGCCCTCACCGCAATGCAACCTCCACTCACAAGCAAGCCCTCTGGCCCAAATGTTCTGTGAAGATTCACCCCGAGACTAAGAAGCAAACCTATGAGCTGCATGCCTTTCTGGACATCCTTCACCGTGTCTTTCGAGAGACTCTCTTCCCTCGCATCGGGAATCTGGATATGGTCCACTCCTATCTTGTGGACATGCTTCTCTTCTGCCAGCACGAGAAGGAAGCGAACACTAGCGAGTCCCTGGACATTTCTCATGTTATGTGGTCTGAACTTCTATCTGCTATCTTTGAGCGCAAGTGCCCGATCTATGGACCGTTCATCATGTTACTCATTGAGAAGGCCTGGGCACATGTCTATCCCAGGGTCATGCTGGAAACTGGAGATTTGATTTCTCATGAGATCAAGCGTCTGAGGAAGAAGGACAATTGGGGCACCCCGGCCCCTAAAGCTGGGGGTACATCTTCTGCTGCTGCCATGGAGACCGAGGACAAAGCAGATGCTGATGATGACGCTGACTATGAGCCTTTTGGAGCAGAGCCCTCTTGGGCAAAGAAGCTCAAGCTCAAGATGAAGAAACTTTTCTGCATGGAGTCTCATGGTCAGTACATGACTCATGTGGCTGAGAAGAAGGCCAGGGGATGTCACAAGGAGCTCATGAGTTAGTTGGGTGCGACCGTTAACAATGGATCTGAGGGCCAGATAACTGAGGAGGAGGAGTGGATTCAACAGCACTGCCCATGGACAGATTCAGACGCCGAGCAGTTTCCGACCGATGACGGCGGTGCAGACGATCCCGCTGGGATATGATGTTCTAGATCCTCAGCTTGCTATCACCTAGAGCTGTAGCAGCACTCTTTGCCTTTTTGGTGTCTCAATGCCAAAGGGGGAGAGACTTTAGGGATTTGTGTCGTTTGTTGAGTTGCGAGTGTTTCTTTGTGGTGTCGTTGTGTTTTCTCGCCATTTGCTTTGTTTGGTTTTGTGCCAGTGAGACCTAAGTTCCCGACATATGGTATGAGACATATGCTACCTTATCTTTATATTATCATTATCTATGACTATCTAGTACTTTTGTACCTTATGAGTTGCATGCTTATCCTGTTATATACCCTGCTCTCATATATCCTACTTAGGTTGTTGGTCTCTAAAATATAGGGGGAGTGTTGATCCTAGTATGTGTGCCGTGCAGTCCAAAGCACTTATCTAGAAAGCACACATCTAGGGGGAGCTCGTCTATACTTTAGAGTTGTGGGGTTTGCTTTATGTCCTATGTCTTTTCCCGTTTGTGCAAATCCCGTATTGTCATCAATCCACCAAAA
This sequence comes from Triticum dicoccoides, assembly GCF_002162155.2. NCBI lineage: Eukaryota > Viridiplantae > Streptophyta > Magnoliopsida > Poales > Poaceae > Triticum > Triticum dicoccoides. The sequence continues at coordinate 500,485,643 of NC_041389.1, forward strand.
AGGGGGAGATTGTAAGGGCATATTTATCCCTAAGGTGTTTTCGTGATTGATGATTGATAACCCACAAGTATAGGGGATAGTTGTAGCCTCTTTCGATAAGTAAGAGTGTCGAACCCAACGAGGAGCTAAAGGTAGAACAAATACTATCTCAAGTCCTATCGGCCACTGATACGACTCTACGCACGCTTGACATTTGCTTTATCTAGAACAAGTATGAAACTAGAAGTACTTTGTAGGTGTTGTTGGATAGGAAAGGTTTGCAAGATAATAAAGAACACGTAAATGAAAAGTAGGGGCTGTTTAGATAAAGATGCAATAAAGTAAGTATTAGTAGAGAGCTTTTTGTTATGGGAAAGTTATTTGTCCAAGGCAATCGATAACTAGACCGGTAATCACTATTGCAATTCTATTTGAGGGAGAGGCATAAGCTAACATACTTTCTCTACTTGGATCATATGCACTTATGATTGGAACTCTAGCAAGCGTCCGCAACTACTAAAGATTCATTAAGGTAAAACCCAAACATAGCATTAAAGTATCAAGTCCCCTTTATCCCATACGCAAACAACCTACTTACTCGAGTCTGTGCTTCTGTCACTCACGCCACCCACCATAAGCAAATCATAAACATATTACAAACCCTACAGCAGGGATCCCTCACGCTTGCGCGACACGGAGAGCACCATAGGACAGCACCAATAATAAAACATACAACTCAAACCAATCATGATCATCAAATAGCCATAGGACAAAATGGATCTACTCAAACATCATAAGATAGCCATACATCATTGAGGAATAATATATAGCGTTGAGCACCATGTTTAAGTAGAGATTACAGCGGGTAAGAGAGAGGTTACACCGCTACATAGAGGGAGGAAGAGTTGGTGGAGATGTTGGTGAAGATGGCGGCGGTGTTGGTGAAGATCGCGGTGATGATGATGGCCCCCGGCAGCGCTCCGGCGCCACCGGAAGCAAGGGGGAGAGGGGCCCCCTTCTTCTTCTTCTTCTTCCTTGACCTCCTCCCTAGATGGGAGAAGGGTTTCCCCTTTGGTCCTTGGATCCCATGGCTTGGGAGGGGCGAGAGCCCCTCCGAGATTGGATCTATCTCTTTGTTTCTTTCGTTTCTGCATTCCCTGATTCTACCCCTTCACTGTTTCCTTTATATCTGAAGATCCGTAACTCCGATTGGGGTGAATCTTTCGCCCAGATATTTCTCATAAAATTAGCTTTCTTGCGCCAAAAGAAAAGCGTCAACCGCCTTACAGGTGGACCACGAGGGTCAGGGGCGCGCCTGGGGGGGTAGGGTGCGCCCCCCTTCGTGATCACCCCGGACACCGTTTCGCGTTGATTTCACTTCCCAAAAATCGTAAATATTCCAAAAAAGAATCTCTGTCCGTTTTTATCCCATTTGGACTCCGTTTGATATTGGGTTTCTGCAAAACAAAAAACATGCAACAGACAGGAACTGGCACTGGGCACTGGATCAATATGTTAGTCCCAAAAAATAGTATAAAAGGTTGCCAAAAGTATATAAAAGTTGGAGAATATTTGCATGGAACAATAAAAAATTATAGATACGACGGAGACGTATCAGCATCCCCAAGCTTAATTCCTGCTCGTCCTCGAGTAGGTAAATGATAAAAAAGATAATTTTTGATGTGGAATGCTACCTAGCATAATCTTGATATATGTCTAATCATGGCATGAATATTAAGACACAAGTGATTCAAAGCAATAGTCTATCATTTGACATAAAAACAATAATACTTCGAGCGTACCAATAAAGTAATCATGTCTTTTCAAAACAACATGGCCAAAGAAAGTTATCCCTACAAAATCATATAGTCTGGCTGTTGCTCTATCTTCATCACACAAAGTATTTAATCATGCACAACCCCGATGACAAGCCAACAATTGTTTCATACTTTAATAATCTCAAACTTTTTCAATTTTCACGCAATACATGAGCGTGAGCCATGGACATAGCACTATAGGTGGAATAGAATATGATGGTGGGGTTATGTGGAGAAGACAAAAAAGGAGAAAGTCTCACATCGACTAAGCGTATCAACGGCTATGGAGATGCTCATCAATAGATATCAATGTGAGTGAGTAGGGATTGCCATGCAACGGATGCACTAGAGCTATAAGTGTATGAAAGCTCAAACTGAAACTAAGTGGGTGTGCATCCAACTTTCTTGCTCATGAAGACCTCAGGCATTTGAGGAAGCCCATCATCGGAATATACAAGCCAAGTTCTATGATGAAAATTCCCACTAGTATATGAAAGTGAAAGCATAGGAGGCTCTCTCTACGAAGAACATGGTGCTACTCTGAAGCACAAGTGTGGTAAAAGGATAGTAACATTACCCCTTCTCTCTTTTTCTCTCATTTTTTTTATTTTTTTATATTTTTTGGTGGGCTTCTTTGGCCTCTTTTTTTATTTGGGCTTCTTTGGCCTCTTTTATTTTTCATAAAGTCCGGAGTCTCATCCCTACTTGTGGGGGAATCATAGTCTCCTTCATCCTTTCCTCACTGGGGCAATGCTCTAATAATGATGATCATCACACTTTTATTTACTTACAACTCAATATCTAGAACAAAGATATGACTTTATATGAATGTCTCCGGCGGTGTACCGGGATGTGCAATGATCTAGCGTAGCAATGGCATCAAAAAACGGACAAGCCATGAAAACATCATGCTAGATATCTTACGATCATGCAAAGCAATATGACAATGAATGCTCAAGTCATGAATATGATGATGATGGAAGTTGCATGGCAATATATCTCGGAATGGCTATGGAAATGCCATGATAGGTAGGTATGGTGGCTGTTTTGAGGAAGATATAATGAGGCTTATGTGTGATAGAGCGTATCGTATCATGGGGTTTGGATGCACCGGCGAAGTTTGCACCAACTCTCGAGGTGAGAAAGGGCAATGCACGGTACCGAAGAGGCTAGCAATGATGGAAGGGTGAGAGTGCGTATAATCCATGGACTCAACATTAGTCATAAAGAACTCATATACTTATTGCAAAAATCTACAAGCCATTGAAAACAAAGTACTACACGCATGCTCCTAGGGGGATAGATTGGTAGGAAAAGACCATCGCTTGTCCCCGACCGCCACTCATAAGGAGGACAATCAATAAATAAAATTGTGCTCCGACTTCATCACAAAGCGGTTCACCATACGTGCATGCTACGGGAATCACAAACCTCAACACAAGTGTTTCTACAATCCACAACCACCCACTAGCATGACTCTAATATCACCACCTTTATATCGCAAAACTATTGCAAGGAATCAAACATATCATATTCAACAATCTACAAGTTTATGTAGGATTTTATGACTAACCATGTGAATGACCAATTCCTGTCATATCTCTAAATAGATATAAGTGAAGCAAGAGAGTTTAATTCTTTCTACAAAAGATATGCCCACGCTCTAACAAATATAAGTGAAGCAAAAGAGCATTCTACAAATGGCTGTTGTCTATATGAAGAGAAACAGGCAATCCAAACTTCAAATGATATAAGTGAAGCATATGAAGCATTCTATAAAGCCATACTCAAAAGATTTAAGTGAGGTGCAATGAGCATTCTATAAATCAACCAAGGACTATCTCATACCAGCATGGTGCATAAAAGAAAAATAAAAACCTAATTGCAAAAGACGCTCCAAGACTTGCACATAATGCATGAACGAAATGAATCCGAAAACATACCGATACTTGTTGAAGAAAGAGGGGATGCCTCCCAGCATCCCCAAGCTTAGATGCTTGAGTCTCCTTGAATATTTACTTTGGGTGCCTCGGGCATCCCCAAGCTTGAGCTCTTTCCTCTCTTCCTTCTTCTCATATCGAAACATCCTCGATTAGACACTACATCCACATAAAACTTCAACAGAAAACTCGGTAAGATCCGTTAGTGTAATAAAGCAAATCACCACTCTAAGTACTGAAGGAAACCAATTCATATCTTGTTTTTGCATTGTGTCTACTGTAATATAGCTTTTTCATGGCTTAATCCACTAGTATAAATTGATAGATTCATCAAAACAAGCAAACTATGCATCAAAAACAGAATCTGTCAAAAACAGAACAGTCTGTAGAAATCTGAACATTCAGCATACTTCTGGTATCCCAAAAATGCTACCAAAATTAGGAAAAATAAACAAGTTGTATATAAAGAGATTGCAAAAGGAATCAGAACCATTTGACGTTCCAGTTAAAAATATAAAATCGTGCACTACATCCAAAGTTTCTGTCCTGCACCGTACAAACCAACAAGCATTGTAAACATCCTAAAGGCAAACCTTGGCACATTATTTTTATAATACAATGGAATTGTACAAGGGGATAATTATTTTTGATGAAAAGTTTCTGTAATCAAGATTCACAAAGTTTCCGTGAGTATGAACAAAGTTCAAGGCTAGCTCCCACTTCAACAATGCTTGTCTTTCTCACTTTCACTTTCCTTTTTGAAAAGTTTTTAGGTTCCCCTCTTTATTTTTTTGTTTTAAAACTATATGAAAGCACTCAACAGAAATAAATGACTCTCTAAAACTTCCGGGTTGTCTCCCTGGCAGCGCTTTCTTTAAAGTCGTTAAGCTAGGCATTTAGTGCTCAAGTAATGAATCCACCCGGATCCCAAGGTATATCAAAGTGAATTTTAATTAACAATGATTTGTAATTTAGTAATGAGCACAAAGTAACATATATCATGTAATGACGAAGTCTAACTCTCTTACTATGCATCGGCATGTCATAAAAATACAATTCATGCACACAAAGTAAAGGCCAATGCATAGTATAAACAGTTTCTTGCAATTCTATCATATGGGAAACATAGAGAGGTGGAGGTATAGTTCCTCTCTCATAATAATTGCAAGTAGGAGCAGCAAGCACATGCATATTATATTCATCAAAATCATCATGTGCAACAGTAAAAGGCAACCCATCAATATAATCCTTAATAAGTGCAAACTTCTCTGATATAGTATAATCGGGAGAATTCAAAAAGATAATAGGACTATCATGCGTGGGTGCAATAGCGACAATTTCATGTTTAACATAAGGAACTATAGCAAGTTCATCTCCATAAGCATCATTCATATTGGCATCTTGGCCACAAGCATAGCAAGCATCATCAAAAGGGATATTTCAAAAGAATCATAGGGATCATAGCAGTCATCATAGCAATCATCCTTCGGTAAGCACGAAGGGGAATTAAACAATGTATGAGTTGAAGAGTTACTCTCATTAGGAGGTGGGCACGGGTGATCAATCCGCTCTTCCTCCTTTTGTTCTTCGCTCTCCTCCTCATATTTTTCATCCAATGAGCTCATAGTTTCATCAATTTCTTCTTCCATAGATTCCTGCAAAATATTAGTCTCTTCTTGGACAGCATTGACTTTCTGCATAAAAGCATTAATATAGTAATTGTATTCATAATTTTCATAGCAATATCCAAGTATAGCAAGATTTTCTGGCCTATAACCATCATCATCAAAAGCTTCATACTTTTCAAACAAAGCTTCAATATAATAGGCAGCCTTAAAAGCAACAAATTCTTCTATTTGTTCCACATCATAGTAATCATATATACCATTAGCATAGGAAGCTAAGGTTTCATTATCATTAAATTTGCATGAAAAGGGGAGGTGTGGAGCCTCCATCCTAGAGCAACAAGTAATATCATATCTCAAGCATAGATTCCAGGCATACCAACGCAACATAATAAATTGATCCCATAATAGTTTCCCTTTTTGTGTCGAGCGATAATCCCTAAAGTATTCACGTTGATCCAACGTGTCTCCCATTATAAAGTTGAATTGGGCTTTCTCAGGATTATCAAAGTAGTACATAATATCTCTCGCATAATGAGAGTCGGGGGTTTTAGGAGTTACCCCATCTTCATGAGTAGCAAGTACAACTAATTTTTTTGGTATTTTGTGTTCCATATCCATAACTAAAGATAGAGAACAACTAAGAACATCAAATAAAAATTACTTAGTGATAAAGCAAACAAGCACACACGAGAATATTCACCCCACGCTATGACTCCCCGGCAACGGCGCCAGAAAAAGGTCTTGGTAACCCACAAGTATAGGAAATAGTTGTAGCCTCTTTCAATAAGTAAGAGTGTCGAACCCAATGAGGAGCTAAAGGTAGAACAAATACTCTCTCAAGTCCTATCGGCCACTGATACGACTCTACGCACGCTTGATGTTTGCTTTATCTAGAACAAGTATGAAACTAGAAGTACTTTGTAGGTGTTGTTGGATAGGAAAGGTTTGCAAGATAATCAAGAACACGTAAATAAAAAGTAGGGGCTCTTTAGATAAAGATGCAATAAAGTAAGTATTAGTAGAGCGCTTTTTGTTACGAGAAAGTTATTTGTCCAAGGCAATCGATAACTAGACCAGTAATCACTATTGCAATTCTATTTGAGGGAGAGGCATAAGCTAACATACTTTCTCTACTTGGATCATATGCACTTATGATTGGAACTCTAGCAAGCGTCCGCAACTACTAAAGATTCATTAAGGTAAAACCCAACCATAGCATTAAAGTATCAAGTCCCCTTTATCCCATACACAAACAACCTACTTACACGGGTCTGTGCTTTTGTCAATCACGCCACCCACCATAAGCAAATCATAAACATATTGCAAACCCTACAGCGGGGATCCCTCACGCTTGCGCGACACGGAGAGCACCATAGGACAACACCAATAATAAAACATACAACTCAAACCAATCATGATCATCAAATAGCCATAGGATAAAACGGATCTACTCAAACATCATAAGATAGCCATACATCATTGGGGAATAATATATAGCGTTGAGCACCATGTTTAAGTAGAGATTACAGCGGCTAAGAGAGAGGTTACACCGCTGCATAGAGGGAGGAAGAGTTGGTGGAGATGTTGGTGAAGATGGCGGCGGTGTTGGTGAAGATCGCGGTGATGATGATTGAGGGAGTTCCGGACTAGGGGGTGTCCGGATAGCCGAACTATCATCATCGGCCGGACTCCAAGACTATGAAGATACAAGATTGAAGACTTCGTCCCGTGTCCGGATGGGACTTTCCTTGGCGTGGAAGGCAAGCTTGGCGATACGGATATGTAGATTTCCTACCATTGTAACCGACTCTGTGTAACCCTAGCCCTCTCTGGTGTCTATATAAACCGGATGGCTTTAGTCCATAGGACGAAGAACAATCATACCATAGGCTAGCTTCTAGGGTTTAGCCTCCTCGATCTCGTGGTAGATCCACTCTTGTAACACACATCATCAATATTAATCAAGCAGGACGTAGGGTTTTACCTCCATCAAGAGGGCCCGAACCTGGGTAAAACATCGTGTCCCTTGTCTCCTGTTACCATCCGCCTAGACGCACAGTTCGGGACCCCCTACCCGAGATCCGCCGGTTTTGACACCGACATTGGTGCTTTCATTGAGAGTTCCTCTGTGTCGTCACCGATAGGCTCGATGGCTACTTCGACCATCATCAACGACGCAATCCAGGGTGAGACCTTTCTCCCCGGACAGATCTTCGTATTCGGCAGCTTTGCACTGCCATCTGGAGCAGATCGAAAGCTACGCCCCTGGCCGTTAGGTCAGATTTGGAAGTTTAAACTTCACGACGGACATCCGCGGGGACTTGATCTTTGATGGATTCGAGCCACAGCTGAGCGTGCCGCACTGTCACGGCGAGCATGATTTAGCTCTGCAGCCGGACAGTACCCTGGAGGCCGCACTCGAACCCGCTCCGATCTTCTATTCGGAGCCGGCTGCGTAGATCGAGGACGGATGGCTAGACACCGCCTCGGGGGCTGCCACCTCTACGGCGATAGAGCCGAACACTGACCTTGTCCCTCATAAAGCTCGTGACTCCGAGGTGCCGGACTCCTCGCCGGACTCTGAACCTCCCGCGCCCCCTCTGATCGAATCCGATTGGGCGCCGATCATGGAGTTCACCGCAGCGGACATCTTTCAACGCTCACCTTTCGGCGACATCCTGAGTTCACTAAAGTATCTCTCATTATCAGGAGAGCCCTGGCCGGACTGCGACCAGGACAGTTGGGATGCGGACGACGAAGAAATTCAAAGCCCACCCACCACCCACTTGGTAGCCGCTGTCGACGATCTAACCGACATGCTCGACTACGACTCCGAAGACATCGACGGTATGGACGAAGATGCCGGAGACGACCAAGAACCAGCGCCTATTGGGCACTGGAAAGCCACCTCATCATATGACATATACATGGTGGATATCCCAAAGGATGGGAATGGCGAAGAAACAGCGGAGGACGGCCCCTCCAAGAAGCATCCCAAGCGCCGGTGTTAGCGGCGCCGCTCTAAATCCCGCCACAGCAAGAATGAAGACTCCGGCACCGAAGATAATAATACACCGGACAGTGTCGAAGACAACCCACTCCAGCAAGATGCGGCGCAGGAGGACGGAGACGCCAGCCCTCATGAGAGAGCGGCAAAAGAAGAGGTAGAGGATTATATGCCTCCCTCCCGAGACGAGGCAAGCCTCGACGATGATGAATTCGTCGTTCCTGAGGATCCCGTCGAGCAAGAGCATTTTAAACGCAGGCTTATGGCCACGGCAAACAGCCTCAAGAAAAAGCAGCAACAGCTTAGAGCTGATCAAGATCTGCTAGCCGACGGATGGACTGAAGTCCTCGCGGCCGAAGAGCATGAGCTCGAACGCCCCTCCAAAAGCTACCATAAACGCAAGCTGCTCCCCCGATTAGAGGAGGAAGCGTATGAACCCGCATCACTAGGAGACAATACGGCTGACTGACCACCCCGTGGTCGCGACAGAGAGGCCTCTAGGCCCTTCACTAGACCCGTACCCCGGCATCGCTCAAAAAGCACAAGGCCACAGGGGAATGCTCCGGACTTGCGAGATATATTGGAGGATAAGGCAAGACAATCAAGATCAATCTATGGATCGCGTGGGCGCCCCACGGTACGTGACGACAGCCGTCGCGCCGGACACAGTAAGTCCGGCAGGGTCGAACAAAACAGACAAAGTTCTTTTGAGCTCCGTCGCGATATCGCCTAGTACAGAGGCGCCGCACACCCACTATGCTTCACAGATGAAGTAATGGATCATCAAAGCCCCGAAGGGTTCAAACCCGTGAATATCGAATCTTACGATGGCACAACAGACCCCGTGGTTTGGATCGAAGACTATCTTCTTCACATCCACATGGCCCGCGGTGACGATCTTCACGCCATCAAATATCTCCCCCTCAAGCTTAAAGGACCAGCTCGGCATTGGCTTAACAGCTTGACAGCAGAGTCAATTGGGAGTTGGGAAGACCTGGAAGCCACATTCCTTGATAACTTCCAAGGCACGTATGTGCGACCACCAGACGCTGATGACCTAAGCCACATAATTCAGCAGCCAGACGAATCAGCCAGACAATTCTGGACACGGTTCTTAACCAAGAAAAACCAAATCGTCGACTATCCGGATGCGGAGGCCCTCGCGGCCTTCAAGCATAATATCCGCGATGAGTGGCTTGCCCGGCACCTGGGACAGGAAAAGCTGAAATCCATGGCAGCCCTCACATCACTCATGACCCGCTTCTGCGCGGGTGAGGACAGCTGGCTAGCACGCAGCAACAACCTCAACAAAAATTCTGGCAGTCCAGATTTCAAGGACCGAAATGGCAGGTCGTGTTGTAACAAAAACAAGCGCCGCATCAATGGCGACAATAGTGAGGATACGGCAGTCAATGCCGGATTTAGAGGCTCTAAACCCGGTCAGCGGAAAATGCCATTCAAAAGAACTACTCCGGGTCTGTCCAATTTGGACCGAATACTCGACCGCTCGTGCCAGATACACGGCAACCCCGAAAAACTAGCCAACCACACCAACAGGGACTGTTGGGTATTCAAGCAGGCAGGCAAGTTAGTTGCCGAAAACAATGACAAGGGGCTGCGTAGCGATGACGAGGAAGAAACCCGACCGCCGAACAATAGAGGACAGAAGGGTTTCCCCCCACAGGTGCGGACGGTGAACATGATATACGCAACACACATACCCAAAAGGGAGCGGAAGCGTGCACTCAGGGATGTATACGCGATGGAGCCAGTCGCCCCGAAGTTCAATCCATGGTCCTCCTGCCCGATCGCTTTTGACCGAAGGGACCACCCCACCAGCATCCGCCACGGCAGATTCGCCGCATTGGTCTTATACCCAATCATCGATGGATTTCACCTCACCAGAGTCCTGATGGAAGGCGGCAGTAGCCTGAACCTGCTCTATCAGGATACAGTGTGCAAAATGGGCTAGACCCCTCAAGGATTAAACCCACCAAGACGACCTTTAAAGGCGTCATACCAGGTGTAGAAGCCAATTGTACAGGCTCAGTTACACTGGAAGTGGTCTTCGGATCCCCGGATAGCTTCCGAACGAGGAGTTAATCTTCGACATAGTCCCGTTCCGCAGTGGCTATCATGCCTTGCTTGGACGTACCGCATTTGCAAAGTTCAACACGGTGCTGCACTATGCATACCTCAAGCTCAAGATGCCAGGCCCTCAAGGAGTCATCACGGTCAACGGAAACACTGAACGTTCTCTCCGAACGGAGGAACATACAGCGGCTCTCGCGGCAGAAGTACAATGCAGCCTCTTAAGGCAATTCTCGAGTCCGGCCGTTAAGCGGACGGACATAGCTAAGCGCGCCCGGAGTAACCTACAACAAGACCACCTGGCACGTTCCGAGCATGCGTAGCAGTGCGGCCCCAACCCCAGCCCCTACAAAACATCAAAACAGGTCCTTCGCGTACACCATTACGCTCTGAAGATACCATGGGCATGGGGAGAGGGGCATGACCACGATAAGCCCAGACTGCGGCTCAACCACACCAGGGGCTCTCAAGTGTGTCATTCTTTTTTTTAGCTTTTATTTTTTACCCACAGGACTCTATTCGTCAGAGGCCCTGTCCGGCAGCAGACCTGCCGAACTCACGATGCAACGTCCAGGGAAGGATAAAGGCTACAACGAATATACAGCTGGTCTCCATTACGAGCATTTTTATACACCAATCCGCAGCCTACCCCCGGAGGGGGACATGTTTAACAGTCCCATCCCTTGCTTATCGCACTATTTGTATCGTCTGCATTCATAGCAGCACTTATGGAATAAAACAATGCAGCACCTTTTTGCTCATAATTGCATTTCTTTTTCATGCATATGTTCATTTACGACATATCGCATCCGTACACTTTGGTACGGTTAAAACACACCAGGGACTTATGTTTCCCGCATCATGGTGTGATAAGTCCGAATACTTTCACAAGTACGACACCCCGAACTTACATCATTATATGCATCGGCTCTGAATCATGTCTTCGGTCAATAGTTGGGTTTGCCCGGCTCCCATGTTTTGGTACCTTACGTTCCGTTATATCGGCTAAGGTAGCACTGGGAGAACCACTGCGATTGCGCCCCAGTTGAGCTGGGTTAACGCCTCAGTGGAGAAAGCTAAAACTGACCGTCATGATGAGGCGAGAGCCGGTCGCTGTTCGAGAGGTTTTTGCGAGTCCTTAAAGACTTATGCCGCTTAGAGCGAGGAGCCGGATCTTGTCTGGCCCAGGCGTGGATAGCGCCCCAAATTCGGCCTTCCGAAGACTAGGGGCTTCGCCGAAATTTAAAATTATAGAATTCTATGGCTAAGTGAGAGTGTTCAAGCATTATAAGTCCGGTTGCCTTGTTCGCTGTGTTGAGCGCCTCCCTAGATGGCCCAAAAATGGGAACAAGAGTGCTCAAGTTTATCCCGAACACCCCAGCACTCGTGGCATGGGGGCTGAAGCCGACGACTTGCCATCTCTCAGATTTGATAAACAGCCGCACAGAAGGTAATATTTTAAATTAACAAGCGTTGCTTAGCGCATATGATCTAAGTTTTCAGCGCACAGGATAACAAAATGCGAGTCTACTCAAAAATTACATCTTTGGAGCACTCCCCCGCAATAGTGCGGGCGCCCTTCAGCACACTCTTATAATACATCTCGGGCGTGCGATGCTCCTTGCCCTCTGGTGGCGGGTCCGTCACAAGCTTCTGGGCATCCATCTTGCCCCAGTGCACCTTTGCGCGGGCAAGGGCCCGACGGGCACCCTCAATACAGGCGGAGTGCTTGATGACTTCAACCCACAGGCACGCATCCACCAGCCGCCGCACCAGGCCGAAGTAGCTCCCAGGCATGGCCTCCTTAGGCCACAGCTGAACTATGAGGCCCTTCATGGCCTGTTCGGCCGCCTTGTGGAGCTCGACCAGCTGCTTCAGCTGGTCGCTAAGGGGCACCGGATTTTCGGCCTCAGCATACTGAGACCAGAAGACCTTCTCCGTTGAGCTCCCCTCCTCGGCCCGGTAGAATGCGGCAGCATCGGACACGCTGCGAGGAAGATCTGCTAACGCTCCTGGAGAGCTCTGAATTCGGGTAAGCAACAGGTAATTAACACTCACATGCTTACTATGCATGAAAAATGCCTTACCCGCTGCTATTTTCTTCACCGCCTCAATCTCCTGGAGGGCCTTGTAGGCTTCTGCCTTAGCGGCCTTGGCACTCTGAAGAGCCCTTGCAAGCTCAGACTCTCGAGTCTTCGAGTCACGCTCCAGGCTCTCATGTTTTTTCACGAGATCCTGGAGCTCTTGCTGTACCTCCGCCACCAGCGCCTCCTGCTTCTCTCGCTCGGTGCGCTCCGCGGCCGCATTGCGTTCGGCCGTGGCCACCGCCTCTTTCAGGGTCGCCACCTCGTTAGTGGCCCCTGCAATACCCACGTTATCGTTGTCATTCTTTTTGCAACCAAAATCCTTTTCTGTAAGGTACAATTTTACTCAGGTGTTACTCACCTTCCTTGTCCTCGAGCTGCTTCTTGGCACGGCCGAGCGCGTTCTCGGACCGCTCGAGGTTTTCCTTCAATGTATTGACCTCCGCAGTCAGTGCGGCAGAGGTCAGCAGCACAGCCTGCAATCCCATATTGACATATTTTTTATGACTCCTGCGTATATCTTTTTAGATCCTCAGTCCGGCTTTTCTTTCCGAACACCGAACCGAGCATCAGGGGCTACTGTCTATGCGGTACCATTTTATACATATCAAAATTCTTACCTCAAAGCCTGTTAGAAGGCTGCTACAGGCTTCGGTCAGCCAGCTCTTGGTGAGCTGCACCTTCTGAATCACCGCACTCATAACAGTGCGGTGTTCCTCTTCGATGGAGGCGCCGTTGAGCGCCTCCAGCAAATTATCCGGCACCTCCGGTTGGATGGAGGCAGCCGGCGTCACGGTCTTGCCCTTCTTGCGAAGGGGTCGCCTGCCGGACTCCGGAGCCACTGTGGGTTCCGGGGCCGAGTCCGGTGCAAAGTCCGGGAGGTTGTCCTATGACACCTCCGGGGCCTCCTCCTCCTGGTGGGTCCCTTCCTGGGATCCCACCTCGGCATCGTCCGCGGCACGGGGGGTGGAGGCAGTCGGAAGGGAATCCATATCCGACGCACCTAAGGACCCGCTCGACGAAGCGGGAAGATCATCCTTGGGCGGACTGCAGGGTTGTATGCGGCATTAAAAAGACATTATGTGTCGAAAAGGAAAAACCTTGAAGTTATTCGGGAGTCCGGATACTTACGATCTCGCTAAGGGCTTGGCCCTTGGAGGCCAGTCCTCGTCGTCGTCACTGGCGTTGGCGGAGCAGTCCGGGGGAAGAGTTTTTCCCTTCTTGGACCCTTCGGCCTCCCTTGTTGGGGAGGCCTTCCTTTTCTTCCCTCCCCCCGCTGGGGGAGAGGCTTTCTTCTTCTCCTCCTCGCCTTGGTGGGAGGAGTCGGCCTCGGATTCATCATCCGATAGCACCTGAAAACGAGAACTCTTCCGAGTCCCCGTGGCCTTCTTCTTGGCCTTCTTCTCCGGCACCACGTGGGGTGCCGGAGCCAGCAGCCCCGTTAGGCGGGCGTCCGCTGGGTCCTCTGGCAATGGGGCCGGACAGATAGTCCGTTCGGCCTTCGCCAGCCAGTCCTGTCAAAGGTAAAGGGAGTTTAGATCCCGCACAGAGTCAAACTATGGAAAACAAGTGGCAAAATCACTTAACTCGTCAGCTGGATGCTGCGAGCGGAATCCGTGATCTTCGGTAGCGGATGCGGGAGCCTCGGCGCCCTTGAACAGCACCTTCCAGACATCTTCGTACATAGTGTCGAAGAGCCCGCTCAGAGTCTGGTGCTGCACCGGATCGAACTCCCACATGTTGAAGCCCCGTCGTTGGCACGGGAGAATCCGGCGGATGAGCATGACCTGGACTATGTTGACAAGCTTGAGCTTCTTGTCCACCAGCTTCTGGATACAGGCTTGGAGTCCGGTCAGCTCCTCCGAATCCCCCCAGATCCGGCCACTCTCTTTCCAGGAGGTGAGCCGTGTAGGGATGCCGGATCTGAATTCGGGGGTCGCTGCCCAATCAGGGTCACGCGGCTCGGTGATGTAGAACCACCCCGATTGCCACCCCTTAATGGTTTCCACGAAAGTGCCTTCAAGCCAAGTAACGTGGGACATCCTGCCCACCATGGCGCCTCCGCACTCCGCTTGGCTGCCCTTCACAACCTTCGGCTTGACACTGAAGGTCTTGAGCCACAAGCTGAAGTGGGGCTGGATGCAGAGGAAGGCCTCGCACACGACGATAAACACCGAGATGTTGAGGATGAAATTCGGGGCCAGATCATGGAAATCTAGGCCGTAGTAGAACATGAGCCCCCGGACAAAGGGATGAAGTGGGAAGCCCAGTCCACGGAGGAAATGGGGAAGAAATACTACCCTCTCATGGGGCCTGGGGGTGGGGATGAGCTCTCCCTCGTCGGGGAGCCGGTGCACGATGTCGCTGGACAAATATCCGGCGTCGCGCAGCTTCTGGATCTGCCCCTCCGTGACGGAGGAGGCCATCCACTTGCCTCCCGCTCCGGAAATAGTTGGAGAAGGTTGAGGTGAGAAGTGCAGACTTGGGCGCTGGAGCTCGAGTTCGCGGAGATGGATAAGCCAAGGAGGAAGAAGGCGCATGTAAAAGGGTTGGATCTTTATCCCCTTATATGGGCGGACAAAAACATGTGTCCCCACCGGCCTGGTAAAACTCGCTTATCTCCCAAGCGTCACAATCAATGGCGCGGTTGGGTTACCCACGTCCGTATTGATGGGAATCCCGGAATAGGGGGAACACGATCTCTGCTTCGACAAGACGTGCCAAGGAAACCGCTTCGCTAAACGCGCGGAGGTGGAACAATAAAAACCATTCGAGTAAAGGCTTGGTAATGGTGTGACGTCACGCCACAAAATACGTCAGCAGATTGAACTTGTGTAATATTATTCTCTCTACAGTGGTACGTGGAATTTGTTTTTGCAGAGCCGGACACTATCCTGATGTTCACAATCTTCTATAAATTATTCGGAGGAAGAACCCGCCTTGTAATGCCGAAGACAACATGCGCGCCGGACTCGTCGTCATTGAAGCCTGGTTCAGGGGCTACTGAGGGAGTTCCGTACTAGGGGGTGTCCGGATAGCTGAACTATCATCATCGGCCGGACTCCAAGACTATGAAGATACAAGATTGAAGACTTCGTCCCGTGTCCGGATGGGACTTTCCTTGGCGTGGAAGGCAAGCTTGGCGATACGGATATGTAGATTTCCTACCATTGTAACTGACTCTGTGTAACCCTAGCCCTCTCCGGTGTCTATATAAACCGGATGGCTTTAGTCCATAGGACGAAGAACAATCATACCATAGGCTAGGTTCTAGGGTTTAGCCTCTTCGATCTCGTGGTAGATCTACTCTTGTAACACACATCATCAATATTAATCAAGCAGGACGTAGGGTTTTACCTCTATCAAGAGGGCCCGAACCTGGGTAAAACATCGTGTCCCTTGTCTCCTCTTACCATCCGCCTAGACGCATAGTTCGGGACCCCCTACCCGAGATCCGCCAGTTTTGACACCGACAATGATGGCCCCCGACAGCGCTCCGGCGCCACCTGAAGCAAGGGGGAGAGGGGCCCCATTCTTCTTCTTCTTCCTTGACCTCCTCCCTAGATGGGAGAAGGGTTTCCCCTCTGGTCCTTGGCTCCCATAGCTTGGGACGGGCGAGACCCCCTCCGAGATTGGATCTATCTCTCTGTTTCTCTCCGTTTCTGCGTTCCCTGATTCTACCCCTTCACCGTTTCCTTTATATCTGGAGATCCGTAACTCCGATTGGGGTGAATCTTTCTCCCAGATCTTTCTCATAAAATTATCTTTCTTGCGCCAAAAGAAGAGTGTCAACCGCCTTACGGGTGGACCATGAGGGTCAGGGGCACGCTCCCCTACCTCGTGACCACCCCGGACACCGTTTCGCATTGATTTCACTTCCCCAAAATCGTAAATATTCCAAAAAAATCTCCGTCCGTTTTTATCCCGTTTGGACTCCATTTGATATTGGGTTTCTGCGAAACAAAAAACATGCAACCGACAGGAACTGGCACTGGGCACTGGATCAATATGTTAGTCCCAAAAAATAGTATAAAAGGTTGCCAAAAGTATATAAAAGTTGGAGAATATTGGCACGGAACAATAAAAAATTATAGATACGACGGAGACGTATCAATGACAATGCTTTTGCGGACTAATCATGTGCGTTGAGTTTTTCAGAGATTCATCCTTTGGCACGAGACGATTCCCTCCCCTCGGAGTGTTATTCAAGATGGTGCAGCTCTTTCGGTTCTATGTTGGTGGACTAGTTTCGTAGGAGTCACCGTACTATCGAGAGGGGGTCCGCTTTGGTAAGACTAGGGTGGAATCAACACGTACACATATTTGTTACACCCTCTAAGCCTTTCCGCTTCAATGGAGAACTCATTCCCCTTCTTTTGAGCATCGTTTGGTCCCAGCGGTAGTACCGCGGGCCACAGCGGTAGTACCGCCCGAGTGTTACAAGCGACAGTACCGCTCCAGAGCGGTAGTACCACTTGAAGCCCTCCGCCGTAGTACCGCTGCGGCTCCGTGCTCCTACCGCCTCGACTCGAGGGTCCCTTTTCTCGTGTTGGGTCTTGCGGCACTAGTTGCGGTAGTAGAGGCGGTAGTACCGCCCTTACCTCCATGGTAGTACCGCTCTGGGTCCAGATCATTCGCTCCCCTCTTCTGCATGGCAGTACCACAAGGTGGGACGGTAGTACCACTGGCCACAACGGTAGTACCGCCCACCCCAGCGGTAGTACCGCTTTCTGCGAGGCTGCTGTGGGGGGAACGGTTGGACTGTTCCCCCCACTATATAAGGGGGTCTTCTTCCCCAAAGTTGACCTACCTCTTCCCCCAAAAAGCTCAATTATTGCTCCAAGCTCCATTTTTGCCCAATCTCTCTCCCTAGCCAATCAAACTTGTTGATTTGCTTGGGATTGGTTGAGAAGGCCCAGATCTACACTTCCACCAAGAGAAATTTGATTCCCCCCCACTAATTCCTAGCGGATCTTGTTACTCTTGGGTGTTTGAGCACCCTAGACGGTTGAGGTCACCGTGGAGCCATAGTCCATTGTGGTGAAGCTTCGTGGTGTCGTTGGGAGCCTCCAATTAAGTTGTGGAGATAGCCCCAACCTTGTTTGTAAAGGTTCGGTCGCCGCCTTCAAGGGCACCAATAGTGGAATCACGGCATCTCGCATTGTGTGAGGGTGTGAGCAGAATACGGTAGCCCTAGTGGCTTCTTGGGGAGCATTGTGCATCCACACCGCTCTAACGGAGACGTACTTCCCCTCAAAAGGAAGGAACTTCGGTAACACATCCTCGTCTCCATCGGCTCCACTCTTGGTTATCTCGTGCCTTTACTTGTGCAAGCTTCTTTGTGTTGTATCCCTTGCTTGCTTGTGCACTTGTTGTTTGTTGCATCATATAGATTGCTCACCTAGTTGCATATCTAGACAACCTACTTTGATGCAAAGTTTAATTTGGTAAAGAAAAGCTAAAAAGTGTTAGTTGCCTATTCACCCCCCTCTAGTCAACTATATCGATCCTTTTAGACGCCCCGGCCTATCGTCGCCGCCCCCGTCGTCACCATCTCGCCGCCGCCCCGTACGTCGCCGACCCATCACCGCCTGTCGCCATCTCGCCGTCGCCCCGTCGCCATCCCCGCCGCACGATCGCCGCCCCGTCGCCGCTGTGAGCTTCTGCGCCCCGGCCACCATGGCTGCACACACAGTAATTTTTGTTATAGAAATTTTAGTTATATATAGAAATGCTAGAATTTGTATATATAGAAATGTTTACAGAGAAATGTTAGTTATATATATAGAAACGTTAGAAATTTTTCTGTTTTTTAGTTATAGAAATGTTAGTAATACTTATGTTTTTTAGTTATAGAAATGTTAGAAATTTTTCTGTTTTTTGGTTATAGAAATGTTAGTTATATAGAAATGTTAGTTTTAGTTAGATGAAGTAGCTAAATCACAATCCAAACATTTAAAATGTTACATTTAAATTTGCATATAGTATTTGTTCTCGACGCCAACGATGCCCAGCCCGCATCCTCGACGTCGACCCGTTCGCGACGACGTCCTGCTTCAGAGGAGCCATGTCCGCGACTTGGCTCCGTCGGGCTGGCACTGGCAGGTGCTACCTTCAGGGGCGCGCCGCTTGGTGAGGAACCCGACCCTGGGTCCTGTCGTCGACCTAGAGCTCCTTTGGTGGCGTTCGCGTGGGCCCCTTTTGGTGCGGAGGGAACCGGCCCCGCCGGAGGTGGTACGTCCTCGTGTCAGGCAGGAGGACGAGCACGCTCGTCGCTAGATTGCTGCTATGGACATTAGGTTCTCCAATACCTGGCAGGTTGTTTGGGGATCTCACCCGAGCTATGATCCTGTGGTGGTTCCTTCTCTTTGGGTGTCCACTGCCCGCGCCTCAGGAACCGCGAATGAACTAGATAATTCGATAGTATTCGATCTATATTAGCTAGCGCTAGTGATGTATTCGATAATATTTGAGATGATGTGTATTCGATATTATATATATTATTCGATAATATTCGAGACGATGATGTATTCGAGATTATATTCGATGATGCATATTAATTATCTACTATGATTCAGTTTTTTCTTTCGAGATGCATATATATTATCTACTATTATTCGAGATGCATATAAATTATCTACTATTTTTTGTGATGCGTACTAAATTGTTTTATATTTCTTATGGATTAGTTAAATAAAAGCAATGACGGACAATACCGGCAGAGACGAAGGAGAAGAGGCTATGTTCGATCTCATACGCTCCACGAGCCGACCAGATGACGATCTGAATGAAGAAGATGACGGCTCCCAATATCTGAACAATATCGGGGAGGCTGATATGATATTCGATCGAGACGACTGAATTGATGAAGTGCAGAACTATGATGATGATCTTGAAATAGAAAATACCAGCGAGGTACATCTTTATAGAAGCAAGCATCTAGTGACGATTTGCTCGAGATCTTTCTTCTTTCAGGCCTTCGGATCGAGCAAATCGTCTGTAGGGAGAGTGCGAGGCCCGGCCAAAAAGTTGAAGGAAGGCATAAAGTACAACATCGATGCCATCAAAGATAATGGAGAACCAAGCAAGCATAAGAAGAATGCAGACAAGTTCGTTCGTCAGTGCAGAGTTCTTGTGAAGGACCAACTCCCGATCTCCATTCAAGAATGGAAAAAGCCAACAAAGCCACGTCCAGATCTTACTTTTGTTGACGATAGAGCCAAAAAGCTGCTTTGGGAAGCTCTCATTGCACATTTCATGCTACCAGATCATTTCACAGCTGAAGATGTGGAGAAAGTAAAGAACGTTGCTCTTAGGAAGATGGCGGTTGCATTCAACAACCACAAGAAAACTGTATGGACCACGTAAGTCTAAGGAGGAAAGAAGACTCCAGAATTCACGGGAACACTGGAGAAGCAAAAAGATCACTTGGAAGATGAAAGTGCAACTATCCTTGGGTGGTTTTGGTAATTCCTAACAACATATAGCTCATTGAGCTAATGCTATTTCAAGATAAATATTTCAGGAAAGCTCAATGATTGGCATGGCATGAATGAGAAAAGTGGATCCCTCAAAATGCTAAGGACAAAAGGATTGGCTCAAGCTCAAAGCACAAGACTCTACATTTTCTATTTTAGTCATCCAAGATCACAATGAGTCTATAGGAAAAGTCAATACTATCAAGGAGGGATGAGGTGTTGCTTAATGAGGTTCTTGCTCAAAATGCTTAGTGATATGCTCCAAAGCCCTCAACTACTTTCTCACATCCACATATGACCCAAACCAAAAGTCCAACTCAGCCCCACTGATTCTTTCTATCCGGCGCCACCGAGTTCAGATGTCATAGCCACTGCCACAAACCCTAGTCTTTTCGGTCTCACCGATAGGGATCTCGGTCTCACCGAGATGGGATTGTAATCTCTTTGTTTCCCTTCATAATGTTTTGGTCCAACTGAGATGAGCGATCGGTCCCACCGAGATTGCAATGCAAACTCTCTGTTTCCCTTTCATAACGTTTCGGTCCAACCAAGATGAGCGAATCGGTCCCACCGAGTTTGCCTGACCAACTCTCTGGTTAGCTTATTACCAAAATCGGTCTCACCGAGTTTGTGTAATCGGTCTCACCGAGATTAAGTTATGCCCTAACCCTAAACATATCGGTTCCACCGAGTTGACATGTCGGTCCCATCGAAAATCCTAACGGTCACATTATTTGCTAAATCGGTCCAACCGAGTTTCACGATTCGATCCCATCGAGATTGGTAAGTTGTGTGTAACGGTTAGATTTTGTGTGGAGGCTATATATACCCCTCCACCCACTCTTCATTCATGGAGAGAGCCATCAGAACATGCCTACACTTCCAACATACATTTTCTGAGAGAGAACCACCTACACTTGTGTTGAGGTCAAGATATTCCATCCCTACTATATGAATCTTGATCTCTAGCCTTCCCAAGTTGCTTTCCACTCAAATCTTCTTTCCACCAAATCCAAATCCCGTGAGAGAGAGTTGAGTGTTGGGGATACTATCATTTGAAGCACAAGAGCAAGGAGTTCATCATCAACACACCATTTGTTACTTCTTGGAGAGTGGTGTCTCCTAGATTGGCTAGGTGTCACTTGGGAGCCTCCGACAAGATTGTGGAGTTGAACCAAGGAGTTTGTAAGGGCAAGGAGATCGCCTACTTCATGAAGATCTACCCTAGTGAGGCAAGTCCTTCGTGGGCGACGACCATGGTGGGATAGACAAGGTTGCTTCTTTGTGGACCCTTCGTGGGTGGAGCCCTTCGTGGACTCGCACAACCTTTACCATTCGTGGGTTCAAGTCTCCATCAACGTGGATGTACGATAGCACCACCTATCGGAACCACGAAAAAAATATTTGTGTCTCCAATTGTGTTTGCCTTCTCAAACTCCTCCCCTTTACCTTCATATGCAATTGTTTTACATTCCGCTGCTATACTCTTAGAATTGCATGTGTAGGTTGATTGCTTGACTTGTGCTAAGTTGCTAAAATCTGCCAAAAACTAAAATTGGGAAAAGGCAAGTTTTTTATTTGGTCAAGTAGTCTAATCACCCCCCCTCTAGACATACTTTCGATCCTACAAGTGGTATCAGAGCTTTGGTATCCATTTGCTTTGATTTCCATAGCTTTTGGTAGTCATAGCCTTGGTTTCACAACCTAGGAGAGTATGGCGTCTAGCAAGGGAAATTACCACCGTAGAGGCCTTACTTTGATGGTACTAATTTTGCTAGTTGGAAGCATAAGATGAAAAATGCATATTCTTGGACATAACCCCGCCGTTTGGGCTATTATGTGTATTGGCTTGCAAGGTGAATTCTTTGATGGTAGAGAACCGAATCGTGAAGCTACCGTGGAATAGTTGAAGATGCTGCAATACAATGCTCAAGCTTGTGATATCCTCTTCAACGGATTGTGCCCCAAAGAATTCAACAAAATCAGCCGTCTTGAGAATGCAAAGGAAATTTGGGATAGTTTGGTTGACATGCACGAAGGTACCGACTCTGTCAAGGAATCCAAATTGGATGTGCTTCAAAGTCAACTTGACAAGTTCAAAATGAAGGATGGTGAAGGCGTCGCTGAAATGTACTCTAGGCTTGCTCTCATCACAAATGAGATTGCCGGCTTAGGAAGTGAAGAGATGACCGACAAATTCATCATCAAGAAGATCCTAAGAGCCTTGGATGGAAAATATGATACCGTGTGCACATTGACCCAAATGATGCCCAATTACAAAGATCTCAAGCCAACGGAAGTCATTGGAAGAATTGTTGCTCATGAGATGTCACTCAAGGATAAGGAGGAGCTCCACAACAAGTCAAGTGGTGCTTACTAAGCCTCATGTGAAGCTCCCACGTCATCAAGTGAGAAACAAACCTTCAATGAAGAATTGAGCCTAATGGTGAAGAACTTCAACAAGTTCTACAAGTGTAGAAGCAAGGAAAGAAGTTCCAAGACAAGGTCCTACAATGACAAAAGATCTTCTAGTCGTGAGCGTAATTACTACAATTGTGGAAGACCCGGACACTATTCCAATGAGTGTACGTCTCCCTACAAAAGAAGAGAAGATTCTCCAAAAGTAAGAAGTAGAAGAGAAGAATCACAATCTAGAGAAAGAAGAAATAGAGATGATCGCTATGAACGAAGAACATCCCGGAGAAGCAAGGATTCGGAAAGGAAGGACAAGTCATCAAAGGGCTACACAAAACAAAGACATCAAGCTCATGTTGGTGAATGGGTATCCGGCTCCGACTCCGACAATCACTCTGAGAGAAGCTATCACTCCGACTTCGAATATACTCAAGATGAAGGTGTTGCCGGTCTAGCACTTTTGTCAATCAACTTCTACGACATATTTGACTCACCAAATGAAGGATTTGGAAGATGCTTCATGGCTAAAGGCCCAAAGGTATCACACCTCGAATATGTTGATTTCAATAGTGATGAAGATGACTTGTTAGGTGATGATGATTTACTTGTTAACAACTCTAGTGATGAATACTATGATGAAACGTCAAATAATCATGCTAATCAAGATAAAACGAATGACAATGATAAGGAGAAGATTGAGCTCCTAACTAAAGAACTAAACACTCTTAAGTTAGCTCATGAAACTATCTTAGGATATCATCGAGAACTTTTAAGGACTCATGAGAAGTTACGCTTTGAAAAGCTCAACCTTGAGCAAGAACATGAGTTTTTAAAGGCAATCAATGATGATCTTCGCAAGAAAAGTTCTTCTTACATTGCCAAGCGTTTACTCTTATCTACTTACATGCCTCAAGTCAAGTCTAGTAACAAGAACAAGAAAGATTCTTCTTCTAGTAGTAACAATAATCATGCTAAATCTAATGTTGTTGCTTCTAGTAGTTCTCTTGATTCCACTAATGATTCTCTTAGCCAAGTTACACTTGAGCAAGAAAATAGCCTTTTGAAGGGAATTATAGAGAAAGGTGTTTACAAGAGCCTTGCTGGGAGTAAGAAATTCGAGGAAATTGTACGCAAGCAAGGAAGGCACCGGAAGAACCAAGGTGTTGATTTTGAACGAAAGTTCAATGCCAATGGAGTTGAGTGGGAAGAAGATCAATACCCCAAGACGAAGTTTGTTCCTCAACGAGAGAAGTATGATCCTACTTCTTTCAAAGGGACACAAGCTCAAGATGATCTTCCACCACAAGACCACAAGCAAAAAGGCAAGGACAAGCTTTAAGAGAAGATTGATGCATTTGAAGAAGCTCCTAAGGTCTTGGTCAAGTGGGTTCCCAAGACTACATCGAGATCTACTTCATCAAGTACGACTACAACTCCAAGGATTCCCATCAAGATGATGTGGATCCAAAAGAAGAAGAACTAGAGAGTTCTTGAGGGTGACTCCGCCAACATACTCCACTCTTATCATTTTGGCGAGGACAAGTGCAATCAACTTCCACATCTTGCACTAGTTCATGGAGTCACAAACCCTCATGTTGGTAAGACAAGGGACAAGGTAAACTAATGCATTCATGGACATCATCTTGTGTGTGCATCACTCTATGTCTATGGATATCCTTGTTTGTTCCTTGTGGGACTAACCCGTGTAGGTATTGAAAGCGCAACTCACTCCAATGGATTGCTCCAAATGATCTACATCAACACTAAGCATCCACATCTTCGACACCTACATGAAGTCATCATCGACAAAACCCAAGGTTAGTTCAACCCTCTTAGGGGGGATCTCACATCTAGGGGGAGCTTTACTCTAAGAATTGAGCTAAAGCAACTCTAATGGTGTGAACACAACAATGCTTTATGTAAAAGTGGTAACCCCACTTGTGCTTAAACGATGAGTATGACCTATGATCAAATGTTCTCATTTGACTCCTAAGTCAATATACTCATATATAGATGACCTAGTCATCGCCAATTGTTTTATAGAAGCTAGAATTGTTTGTGCATGCTTTGTCACATATTTCATTTGCCATTTTATTGTGTGAGCAGGTTGGTTGCATATTTTACTCATTGAGGACATCCACTTGTTGTTTTGATTGTTTGGTTTCTTTTGCGAAGTGGATGGACAAGAATGCCTAAGAACCTTCTCTAGCTATCTATGTTTTTCTTGTCTCAAACTCTATTCATGCTACATCACAAAGTTTGATCAAGTCAGATTCGAACCACTCTGTGTCAGGAGCACTCGGAGTCCCCGATTCGTCATAGAATTAAACTTCCAAAACCTCTTTGTGAGTTTCGGTCTGACCGATTCATCCATTTCGATCTTACCGAGATCACTAAGTTGATCTAAGTTTTCAACCTCGATGCAACCGATTAGAACTTTTTGGTCACACCAAGTTGCAGTAACTGCTTGCAGTTTTGCATCTCGGTGCCACCGAGTTGTTCCACTCGGTCACACCGACAGGGTCAGGCTATATATATACTCACGGGTCAAATTTTGGAAATTTTTCTGAAACTCTTCGCCTACGCACAGCCTGCTCTGCCTCGTCGGATCTCCGAATCGTCCTCCTCGTTGCCAGTGACCTCCCGCCGCTGGTCTCCGTCACCGTCAACGGCATTCTGCCCCGCCGTTGCCGCCGTAGCAAGTCCACCGTGGCATTAGGGTATGGACTTGAACTTTGTGCTATTCTTAACTCCGATTCCTAGCACATTATGTTGCCATGAATCTTGCCACGTTTGAAATCATGCTATCCAATGAAAGCACCCCGTAGATTAGAGTTGATTTGAAAATTTAGGGTTAGGTTTCCGCCGAATTCATCTCGAACCGACCGAGTTGTAGAAATTGGTTTCACCGATTTGGCCTAGGCCATTGCACATGTGATTCTTGGTCTGACCGAGAATTGCAAATCGGTGTGACTGAGATCGATTCTTTGTGAAACCCTAGCAGTCTCGGTGCCACCGAACTGTGACTCGGTCTTACCAAGTTCACTAGTTTAGGTTCCAAAAGCTGCTTCGATATCACCGAGTTTACAAATCGGTAGCTCTGAAATGCTTTCCGTGGAAAACTAAAACTAAGTTTTTGACTCAATTATTTTGCAAAAACCTTTGTGCTTTGTGATGCTCATCTACTCTACCTCATCTACATCTATTCACAGGGTCTGCTGTCAGTTAGTTTGTAGAATGTTTGATCAAAGTGATAGCCAGAACAAGTCAGAGAATAAGCTCATATGAGTGAGGGCACTAGTCCCTCCAGTACCTCAGATGAGGGTAGCAGGAGCACACCCAGCAATTTGCCAAAAGCAGCCACCAGAACAAGGAAGAAGAAAACTTCAGATTCTGAAGATGAGGACTATGTGGCTGTTGATGATGATGCCACTTCTAAGAAGAAGGTGCTGAAGAAGGAGTATGGCACAGCTGCCACCACAAAGCCAGGCATGAACAGAAAGGCACCTGCCAAGAGAGTGCCCACATCCAAACCTAGGAAGGTGGCCACTGGTGAAACCATGAAATTCACCATGGAGTCTGATCAAGAAGCTGCTGGCCAAGATAAGAAGAAGAAGAGGGTCAAAACCACTACTGCCAAAGTACTTGGCAAGCCCTCTATGAGGAGAGACTCTGATGCTGAAGTAGAAGAGGAAGAGGATGATGCACCAGCACCTAAAGCTCAAAAGCTCATGGGAGATGCTATCAAGTCAGGGGCTGCTCCATCAAAGCCCAAGTCTGCTCCCAAAGCTCCAGCACAAAAGACTGCACCCAAGAGGAACACCAGAAGTATTCCTGTATCAGATAAGAACAAGGCCCCAGTGCCTGAAGCTGCTGAAGAAGATGAAGATTCTCTTGTCCTGAGAAAATTGAAGCCCAGGATTCCTGACCACAATGATGCTCATCCAGTTGTCGAAGACATGCATATCAGAAAGGATGCTGGACTGAGATTGTGAAGACAATCAAATCCTTATGTTGTGAGGAGAAGGACAGCAGTTGACTACAGATTTCACACAAAGGAGCAACATGACTTTTATGAAACTATTTTGCTTGACAAGAAGCCCATTGTATGTGACATGAGATGGATCAACTGAGAATACATCAAGGAGCATGAAGAGCACTTCCCAGGAGTATATGACAGCTTCAAGGCTTGTGGTGTTGATGACTTTGTGGCCCAGAAGCTCACCAACTGGAATGATGAGCTCCTCATGCAGTTTTACTCCACAGCTCACTTCTACCCAGATGGGAAAATTGTCTTGATGTCTGAAGGTACTAGGTACCAATCCACAGTTGAAGAATGGGCTCAGTTCATAAATGCCCCAGAGGAGAATGAGGATGACTTGGATGTCTATGCCAAGAAGAAGAAAGACCACAACACTATGACACACATGTACAGAGAGATCCCAGATAAAGCTTTGGAAACTCACAAGCATGGATCTGTACACTACTTTGTTGTCTGGTCTGCCTACAATCAATTGGATCCTTAGGCACACATTGCTGCCAAAATCAGGTGATCACAAGATGATCAGAGGTCATGCTATTAACTTGCTGCACTTGTTTGATATACCTCAAAAATTCAAAGTCATGAGTCTGATTGTGGAAACAATCAAAAGGACTGCTGCTGATCAAAAGAGGAGTTGTGGGTATGCTCCACACATTCAGGAGCTCATCAACTCAAAGATGGGCACATGCACATATCTTTTGGATAAGGAGCATCTACCCCTATACCCTGAATTCGAAGATAACATTGTTGAGATGAATGAGGAGGAACCATCATCTGTGCAAGCTCATGAAAAGAGGGAGAAAGCAAGGGCTGAGAAAGCTGCTAAGATGCCAACTGCTGAAGAGGCATCTCAAGTGTTCCTGAAGAGCAAGCAAGATCAGCTTGGCTACTTGATTGCCTCCATCTTGAGGGTTGAGAAGGGCTTGGCCACACTGACTCAAAACCAGGAGAGCTGGGAGAGAATCATAGAGCGGAAATTCTATGCACTTGATGTGAAGGTCACTGAGATCCAAACTGCAGTTGAGCAACTTCAGGAGGATGTGGAGGAGAAGAAGGGCAAGTGTACTACAGATGCATTTGCTAGAGTGCCCAGAGGACAGAGATCTGCTGCCGTGCCTGTTCCAGACACCAGAGCTACATCATTGCACCAGCTACAGCTTCAGTGCCACCAGCTCCAGCAGTCACTCTGTTGGAAATATGCCCTAGAGGCAATAATAAACTCGTTATTATTATATTTCCTTGTTTATGATAATTGTTTATTATCCATGCTAGAATTGTATTGATAGGAAACTCAGATACATTTTTAGATACATAGACAACACCATGTCCCTAGTAAGCCTCTAGTTGACTAGCTCATTGATCAATAGATGGTAATGGTTTCCTAACCATGGACATTGGATGTCGTTGATAACGGGATCACATCATTAGGAGAATGATGTGATGGACAAGACCCAATCCTAAGCCTAGCACAAGATCGTGTAGTTCGTATGCTAAAGCTTTTCTAAATGTCAAGTATCTTTTCCTTAGACCATGAGATTGTGCAACTCCCGGACACCGTAGGAATGCTCTAGGTGTGCCAAACGTCACAACGTAACTGGGTGGCTATAAAGGTGCACTACGGGTATCTCCAAAAGTGTCTGTTGGGTTGGCACGAATCGAGACTGGGATTTGTCACTCCGTGTGACGGAGAGGTATCTCTGGGCCCACTCGGTAGGACATCATCATAATGTGCACAATGTGATCAAGGAGTTGATCACGGGATGATGTGTTACGGAACGAGTAAAGAGACTTGCCCGTAACGAGATTGAACAAGGTATCGGGATACCGACGATCGAATCTCGGGCAAGTACTATACCGGTACACAAAGGGAATTGTATACGGGATTGATTGAATCCTTGACATCGTGGTTCATACGATGATATCATCGTGGAACATGTGGGAGCCAACATGGGTATCCAGATCCCACTGTTGGTTATTGGTTGAAGAGTTGTCTCGGTCATGTCTGCATGGTTCCCGAACCCGTAGGGTCTACACACTTAAGGTTTGATGACGCTAGGGTTATAAAGGAAGTTTGTATGTGGTTACTGAACGTTGTTCGGAGTCCCGGATGAGATCCCGGACGTCACGAGGAGTTCCAGAATGGTCCGAAGGTAAAGATTTATATATGGGAAATCCTGTTTTGGTCACCAGAAAAGTTTCGGGTGCTATTGGTAACGTACCGGGACCACCGGGAGGGTCCCAGGGGGTCCGCCAGGTGGGGCCACTGGCCCCAGAGGGCTGCGTGGGCCAAGTGTGGGAGGGGAACAGCCCCAGGTGGGCTGGTGCACCCCCCCACTAGGGCCCAAGGCACCTAGGGTTGAAAACCCTAGGGGAGGGGGCGCCTCCACCTTGCTTGGGGGGCAAGTCTCCCCCTCCTGGCCGCCGCCCCTCCCCTCTAGATGGGATCTGGAGGGGGCCGGACCCCTCTCCCCTTCCCCTATATATATTGGGGGTTTTGGGGCTGCCAAGAGCATGAGTTTTTCCTCTCCCTGGCGCAGCCCTACCCCTCTCCCTCCTCGTCTCTTGTGGTGCTTGGCGAAGCCCTGCCGGAGTGCCACGCTCCTCCACCACCACCACGCCGTTGTGCTGCTACTGGACGGAGTCTTCCCCAACCTCTCCCTCTCCCCTTGCTGGATCAAGGCACGGGAGACGTCATCGGGCTGCACGTGTGTTGAACGCGGAGGTGCCGACCGTTCGGCACTAGGATCTTCGGTGATTTGGATCACGACGAGTATGACTCCCTCAACCCCGTTCTCTTGAACGCTTCCTCTCGCGATCTACAAGGGTATGTAGATGCACTCCTCTCTCTCTCGTTGCTAGTCTCTCCATAGATAGATCTTGGTGACTTGTAGGAAAATTTTGAATTTCTGCTACGTTCCCCAACAGTGGCATCATGAGCTAGGTCTATTGCGTAGATTCTATGCACGAGTAGAACACAAGTTGTTGTGGGTGTTGATTTTGTTCAATATGCTTACCGTTACTAGTCCTATCTTGTTTCGACGGTATTGTGGGATGAAGCGGCCCGGACCGACCTTACACGTACACTTACGTGAGACAGGTTCCACCGACTGACATGCACTTGTTGCATAAGGTGGCTAGCGGGTGCCAATCTCTCCCACTTTAGTCGGATCGGATTCGATGAAAAGGGTCCTTATGAAGGGTAAATAGCAATTGGCATATCACGTTGTGGCTTTTGCGTAGGTAAGAAACGTTCTTTCTAGAAACCCATAGCAGCCACATAAAACAGGCAAACAACGATTAGAGGACGTCTAACTTGTTTTTGCAGGGTATGCTATGTGATGTGATATGGCCAAAAGAATGTGATGAATGATATGTGATGTATGAGATTGATCATGTTCTTGTAATAGGAATCACGACTTGCATGTCGATGAGTATGACAACCGGCAGGAGCCATAGGAGTTGTCTTTATTTATTGTATGACCTGCGTGTCACTGAATAACGCCATGTAATTACTTTACTTCATTGCTAAACCTTTAGCCATAGTAGTAGAAGTAATAGTTGGTGAGACAACTTCATGGAGACACGATGATGGAGATCATTGTGTCATGCCGGTGACAATGATGATCATGGAGCCCCGAAGATGGAGATCAGAAGGAGCAAAATGATATTGGCCATATCATGTCACTTTTTGATTGCATGAGATGTTTATCATGTGTTTACATCTTATTTGCTTAGAACGACGGTAGCATAAATAAGATGATCCCTCACTAAAATTTCAAGAAAGTGTTCCCCCTAACTGTGCACCGTTGCGAAAGTTCGTTGTTTGGAAGCACCACATGATGATCGGGTGTGATAGATTCTAATGTTCACATACAACGGGTGTAAGCCAGATTTACACACGCGAAACACTTAGGTTGACTTGACGAGCCTAGCATGTACAGACATGGCCTCGGAACACAAGAGACCGAAAGGTCGAACATGAGTCATATAGTGGATACGATCAACATGAAGATGTTCACCGATGATGACTAGTCCGTCTCACGTGATGATCGGACACGGCCTAGTTGACTCGGATCATGTATCACTTAAGATGACTAGAGGGATGTCTATCTGAGTGGGAGTTCATTAGATGAACTTAATTATCCTGAACATAGTCAAAAGGTTTTTGCAAATTATGTCGTAGCTCGCACTTTAGTTCTACTGTTTTAGATATGTTCCTACAGAAAATTTAGTTGAAAGTTGATAGTAGCAATTATGCGGACTGGGTCCGTAAACTGAGGATTGTCCTCATTGCTGCGTAGAAGGCTTATGTCCTTAATGCACCGCTCGGTATGCTGAACCTCAAATGTCGTTTGTGGATGTTGCGAACATCTGACATACACGTTTTGATGACTACGTGATAGTTCAGTGGGTAATGTTAAATGGTTTAGAATTGAGGCACCGAAGACATTTTTGAAATGTCGCAGAACATATGAGATGTTCCAAGAGCTGAAATTGGGATTTCAGGCTCATGCCCATGTCAAGAGGTATAAGACCTATGACGAGCTTCTTGGCCTACAAACTAAGGGAGAAAAGCTCAATCGTTGAACTTGTACTCAGATGTCTGGGTACAACAATCACTTGAATCGAGTGGGAGTTAATCTTCCAGATGAGATAGTGATGTTTCTCCAAAGACATTGCCACCAAGCTACTAGAGCTTCATGATGAACTATAACATATCAGGGATAGATATGATGATCCTTGAAATATTCACGATGTTTGACACCGCAAAAGTAGAAATCAAGAAGGAGCATCAATCATTGATGGTTAGTGAAACCACTAGTTTCAAGAAGGGCAAGGGCAAGAAGGGGTACTTCATGAAACGGCAAATCAGTTGCTGCACCAGTGAAGAAACCTAGGGTTAAACCCAAACCCGAGACTAAGTGCTTCTGTAATGAGGGAACGGTCACCGAAGCAGAACTACCCTAGATACTTGGTAGATGAGAAGGTTGGCAAGGTTGACAGAAGTATATTGGATATACATTGAATTAAATGTGTACTTTACTAGTACTCCTAGTAGCACCAGGGTATTAAGATACCAGTTTGGTAGCTAAGTGTTAGTAACTTGAAATAAAAGAGCTGCGGAATAAACGGAGACTAGCTAAAGGTGAGATGACGATGTGTGTTGGAAGTGTTTCCAAGGTTGATGTGATCAAGCATCACCTGCTCCCTCTACCGTCGAGATTGGTGTTAAACCTAAATAATTGTTATTTGGTGTTTGCGTTGAGCATAGACATGATTGGATTATGTCTATCGCAATACGGTTATTCATTTAAGGAGAATAATGGTTACTCTATTTATTTGAATAAAACCCTCAATGGTCTTGCACCTAAAAGAATGGTTTATTGAATCTCGATCATAGTGATACACATGTTCATGCCAAAAGATATAAGATAGTAATGATAGTACCACCTGCTTGTGGCACTGCCATTTGAGTCATATTGGTATAAAACACATGAAGAATCTCGATGTTGATGGATCTTTGGACTCACTCGTTTTTGAAAAGTTTGAGACATGCGAACCATGTCTATTGGTATGTACGCATGGAGAAACTCCATGCAGATGGATAGTTTGGACTCACTTGATTTTGAATCACTTGAGACATGCAAATCATACCACATGGGCAAGATGACTGAAAAGCCTCGTTTTCAGTAAGCTGGAACAAGAAAGCAACTTGTTGGAAGTAATACATTTTGATGTGTGCAGTCCAATGAGTGCTGAGGCACGCAGTGGATATCATTATGTTCTTACTTCATAGATGATTTGAGTAGATGCTGAGTATATTTACTTGATGAAACACAAGTCTGAATCATTGAAAGGTTCAAGTAATTTCAGAGTGAAGTTGAAGATCTTCATGACAAGAGGATAAAATGTCTATGATATGATCATAGAGATGAATATCTGAGTTGCGAGTTTGGTACACAATTAAGACATTGTGGAAATTGTTTCACAACTAACACTACCTGGAACACCATAGTGTGATGGTGTGTCCGAACATTATAACTGCACCCTATTGGATATGGTGCATGCCATGATCTCTCTTATCGAATTACCACTATCGTTTATGGGTCAAGCATTAGAGACAACCACATTCACTTTAAATAGGGCACCACATAATTCCGTTGAGATGACAGTGTATGAACTATGGTTTAGAAAAACCTAAGTTGTCGTTTCTTAAAAGTTTGGGGCTGCGACGCCTATGTGAAAAGGTTTCAGCCAGATAAGCTCGAACCCAAAGCGGATAAATACATCTTCATAGGACACCCAAAATAGTTGGGTATACCTCCTATTTCAGATCCGGAAGCAAAAGTGATTGTTTCTAGAAACGGGTCCTTTCTCGAGGAAAAGTTTCTCTCGAAAGAATTGAGTGGGAGGATGGTGGAGACTTGATATGGTTACTGAACCGTCACTACAACTAGTGTGTAGCAGGGCACAAGAAGTTGTTCCTGTGGCACCTACACCAATTGAAGTGGAAGCTGATGATAGTGATCATGAAGCCTCGGATCAAGTCACTATTGAACCTTGTAGGACGACAAGGACACGTACTGCTTCAGAGTGGTACGGTAATCCTGTCTTGGAGGTCATGTTGCTAGATAACAATGAACCTACGAGCTGTGGAGAAGCGATGGTGGGCCCGGATTCCAACGAATGGCTCGAGGCCATAAAATCCGAGAGAGGATCCATGTATGAAAAAAAAGTATGGACTTTGGTAGAACCACTTGATGGTCGTAAGGCTGTTGGGTGCAGATGGATTTTAAAAGGAAGACGGACAATGATGGTAAGTACCACCATTAAGAAAGCTCAACTTGTCGTTAAGATGTTTTCCAACAAGTTCAAGGAGTTGACTACGATGAGACTTTCTCACTCGTAGCGATGCTAAGAGTCTGTTGGAATTATATTAGCAATTACTGCATGATTTATGAAATCTTGCAGATAGGATGTCAAAAACCATTGTTTCCTCGACGTTATTCTTGAGGAAAGGTTGTATGTGATACAACCAGAAGGTTTTGTCAATCCTGAAATATGCTAACAAGTGTGCAAAGCTCCAGCAATCCTTCTAAGGACTGGAGTAAGCATCTCGGAGTTGGAATATACGCTTTGATGAGATGACCAAAGATTTTGCGTTTATACAAAGTTTATGAGAAACTTGTATTTCCAAAGAAGTGAGTGGGAGCACTATAGCATTTCTGATGAGTATATGTTGTTGACATATTGTAGATCGGAAATGATGTAGAATTTCTGGAAAGCATATAGGGTTGTTTGAAAAGTGTTTTTCAATGGAAAACCTGGATTAAGCTACTTGAACATTGAGCATCAAGATCTATAAGGATAGATCAAAACGCTTAATAGTACTTTCAAATGAATACATACCGTGACAAGATTTTGAAGGAGTTCAAAATAGATCAGCAAAGAAGGAGTTCTTGGCTGTGTTATATGGTGTGAGTTTTGAGTAAGACTCAAGACATGACCACGGCAGAAGAGAGAGAAAGGACGAAGGTCGTCCCCTATGCTTCAGACATAGGCTCTATAGTATGCTATGATGTGTACCGCACCAGAAGTGTGCCTTGCCATGAGTTAGTCAAGGGGTACAAGAGTGATCCAGGAATGGATCACAGGACAGCGGTCAAACTTATCCTTAGTAACTAGTGGACTAAGGAAATTTTCTCGATTATGGAGGTGGTAAAAGAGTTCGTCGTAAAGGGTTACGCCGATGCAAAATTTGACACTAATCCGGATTATTCTGAGTAGTAAACCGAATTCGTATAGTAGAACAGTAATTTGGAATAGCTCCAAATAGAGCGTGGTAGCTGCATCTAGGAGATGACATAAAGATTTGCAAAGCACACACGGATCTGAAAGGTTCAGATCCGTTGACTAATAACCTCTCTCACAAGCGAGATATGATCAAACCCCATGGGTGTCGATTCATTACAATCACATAGTGATGTGAACTAGATTATTGACTCTAGTGCAAGTGGGAGACTGTTGGAAATATGCCCTAGAGGCAATAATAAAATGGTTATTATTATATTTCCTTGTTTATGATAATTGTTTATTATCCATGCTAGAATTGTATTGATAGGAAACTCGGATACATGTGTGGATACATAGACAACACCATGTCCCTAGTAAGCCTCTAGTTGACTAGATCATTGATCAATAGATGGTTACGGTTTCTTGACCATGGACATTGGATGTCATTGATAACGGGATCACATCATTAGGAGAATGATGTGATGGACAAGACCCAATCCTAAGCCTAGCACAAGATCGTGTAGTTTGTATGCTAAAGCTTTTCTAAATGTCAAGTATCTTTTCCTTAGACCATGAGATTGTGCAACTCCCGGACACCGTAGGAATGCTTTGGGTGTGCCAAACATCACAACGTAACTGGCTATAAAGGTGCACTATGGGTATCTCCGAAAGTGTCTGTTAGGTTGGCACGAATCGAGACTAGGATTTGTCACTCCGTGTGACGAAGAGGTATCTCTGGGCCCACTCGGTAGGACATCATCATAATGTGCACAATGTGATCAAGGAGTTGATCGCGGGATGATGTGTTATGTAACGAGTAAAGAGACTTGCCGGTAACGAGATTGAACAAGGTATCGGGATACCGACGATCGAATCTTGGGCAAGTACTATACCGGTAGACAAAGGGAATTGTATACGGGATTGATTGAATCCTTGACATCGTGGTTCATCCGATGAGATCATCATGGAACATGTGGGAGCCAACATTGGTATCCAGATCCCGCTGTTGGTTATTGGCCGGAGAGTTGTCTCGGTCATGTCTGCATGGTTCCCGAACTCGTAGGGTCTACACACTAAAGGTTCGATGATGCTAGGGTTATAAAGGAAGTTTGTATGTGGTTACCGAATGTTGTTCGGAGTCCCGGATGAGATCTCGTACATCACGAGGAGTTCTGGAATGGTCCGGAGGTAAAGATTTATATATGGGAAATCCTGTTTTGGTCACCGGAAAAGTTTTGGGTGCTATCGGTAACGCACCGGGACCACCAGGATGGTCCCGGGGGATCCACCAGGTGGGGCCACTGGCCCTAGAGGGCTGCATGGGCCAAGTGTGGGAGGGGACCAGCCCGAGGTGGGCTGGTGCACCCCCCCCCCCACCAGGGCCCAAGGCGCCTAGGGTTGAAAACTCTAGGGGAGGGGGCGCCTCCACCTTGCTTGGGGGGCAAGTCTCCCCTCCTGGCCGCCGCCCCTCCCCTCTAGATGGGATCTGGAGGGGGCCGTCCCCCTCTCCCCTTCTCCTATTTATAGTGGGAGTTTTGGGGCTGCCAAGAGCATGAGTTTTTCCTCTCCCTGGCGCAGCCCTACCCCTCTCCCTCCTCGTCTCTTGCGGTGCTTGGCGAAGCCCTGCCGGAGTGCCACGCTCCTCCACCACCACCACGCCGTTGTGCTGCTGCTGGACGGAGTCTTCCCCAACCTCTCCCTCTCCCCTTGCTGGATCAAGGCACGGGAGACGTCATCGGGCTGCACGTGTGTTGAACGCGGAGGTGCCGTCCGTTTGGCACTAGGATCTTCGGTGATTTGGATCACGACGAGTACAACTCCCTCAACCTCGTTCTCTTGAACGCTTCCGCTCGCGATCTACAAGGGTATGTAGATGCACTCCTCTCTCTCGTTGCTAGTCTCTCCATAGATAAATCTTGGTGACTCGTA
Source organism: Triticum dicoccoides (assembly GCF_002162155.2). NCBI lineage: Eukaryota > Viridiplantae > Streptophyta > Magnoliopsida > Poales > Poaceae > Triticum > Triticum dicoccoides. The sequence goes on from NC_041389.1 coordinate 500,521,847, forward strand.
GGAAAATTTTGAATTTCTGCTACGTTCCCCCAACACACTCCACCAGCTCCAGCTACATCAACTGATGCTTTCGTCCTTGAAGTCATCTCTACACCACCTCAGGAAGACCAAGCCTGAGAGTCGTTTAGCACTATGCATTTTTTTGTGAACTTTTTGATAACTTGTTGCCAAAGGGGGAGAAAAATGTATAGATCATAGGCTTCGAGAGAGAGTGTTGCCTTTGATCTCTCTTGTTTTTGGTGGTTCAACTTTGTTATTTGTGTGCTTGCTTGATACATTATGCCTTTGTGAGATACTTGCTTGATCATGTGTTTGATCATATGCTATTCTACCTTAATTCTTGTTGGATGATATTTTCTCTTATATCCTCATATGATCATTCACTTTGCTTGGTGATGAGTGTGTGTATTCAATCATTATCATTTCGAGCGCTCCACCAAGATGTATGTGACGTGGAAGAGTAACCCATGATCCTAACTCATTGTGCATTTGCAGTCCAAAGCAAATTTTAAATAAAGCACAAATTTAGGGGGAGCTCTTGCTTTTCACATACTTCTCAAAGCGACAATGTTTTTCAATCTTATTATCATTTGTCGAAGCTTTGATCTATATGTTGTCATCAATTACCAAAAAGGGGGAGATTGAAAGCGCAACTATCCCTGGGTGGTTTTGGTAATTCCTAACAACATATAGCTCATTGAGCTAATGCTATTTCAAGATAAATATTTCAGGAAAGCTAAATGATTGGCATGACATGGATGAGAAAAGTGGATCCCTCAAAATGCTAAGGACAAAAGGATTGGCTCAAGCTCAAAGCACAAGACTCTACATTTTCTATTTTAGTGATCCAAGATCACATTGAGTCTATAGGAAAAGCCAATACTATCAAGGAGGGATGAGGTGTTGCTTAATGAGGTTCTTGCTCAAAATGCTTAGTGATATGCTCCAAAGCCCTCAACTACTTTCTCACATCCACATATGACCCAAACCAAAAGTCCAACTCGGCCCCACTGATTCTTTCTATCCGGCGCCACCGAGTTCAGATGTCATAGCCACTGCCACAAACCCTAGTCTTTTCGGTCTCACCGATAGGGATCTCGATCTCACCGAGATGGGATTGTAATCTCTCTGTTTCCCTTCATAATGTTTCGGTCCAACCGAGATGAGAGATCGGTCCCATCGAGATTGCAATGCAAACTCTCTGTTTCCCTTTCGTAACATTTTGGTCCAACCAAGATGAGCGAATCGGTCCCACCAAGTTTGCCTGACCAACTCTCGGGTTAGCTTATTACCAAAATCGGTCTCACCAGTTTGTGTAATCGGTCTCATCAAGATTACGTTATGCCCTAACCCTAACCATATCGGTTCCACCGAGTTGACATGTCGGTCCCACCGAAAATCCTAACGGTCACATTATTTGCTAAATCGGTCCGACCGAGTTTCACGATTCAGTCCCACCGAGATTGGTAAGTTGTGTGTAATGGTTAGATTTTGTGTGGAGGCTATATATACCCCTCCACCCACTCTTCATTCATGGAGAGAGCCATCAAAACATGCCTACACTTCCAAAATACATTTTCTGAGAGAGAACCACCTACACTTGTGTTGAGGTCAAGATATTCCATTCCTACCATATGAATCTTGATCTCTAGCCTTCCCAAGTTGCTTTCCACTCAAATATTCTTTCCACCAAATCCAAATCCTATGAGAGAGAGTTGAGTGTTGGGGAGACTATCATTTGAAGCACAAGAGCAAGGAGTTCATCATCAACACACCATTTGTTACTTCTTGGATAGTGGTGTCTCCTAGATTGGCTAGGTGTCACTTGGGAGCCTCTGACAAGATTGTGGAGTTGGACCAAGGAGTTTGTAAGGGCAAGAAGATCGCCTACTTCGTGAAGATCTACCCTAGTGAGGCAAGTCCTTCATGGGCGACGGCCATGGTGGGATGGACAAGGTTGCTTCTTCGTGGACCCTTCGTGGGTGGAGCCCTCCGTGGACTCGCGCAGCCGTTACCCTTCATGGGTTGAAGTCTCCATCAACGTGAATGTATGATAGCACCACCTATCGGAACCACGACAAAAACATCCGTGTCTCCAATTGCGTTTGCCTTCTCAAACTCCTCCCCTTTACCTTCATATGCAATTGTTTTACATTCCGCTGCTATACTCTTAGAATTCCATGTGTAGGTTGATTGCTTGACTTGTGCTAAGTTGCTAAAATCTGCCAAGAACTAAAATTGGGAAAAGGCAAGTTTTTTATTTGGTCAAGTAGTCTAACCACCCCCCCCCCTCTAGACATACTTCCGATCCTATAGAAGATATCGTGAAATTCAAGGAATCAGAACTAGCTAAGGAACGGTCGAGAATAAACACGATCAATGCCGCGAAAAAGGAGCAGTTCCATAGGCTGGGGCCAGGTGGCTATGCGGTGGCCCGGCCTAAGTGGGATAAATCTAAGGAAGAGATGCAGGCTACAGGGGTTGTTCCAATTACATTGAGTTGGGCCCCCAGGTGTAGGACTTGGTTCTATGCGCATGGGGGGGCGTTGGACCCAAAGACACACCAGGTTTTGAAGAAGGCATGTCTTAAAGGAGTCGAGGACAAAATACTTGTTGCAATAGAAGAGGCTTGAATGGGGGTGTTCATTCCCAATAGAGAGAACGACGAGCTTATGCGCGCCCTGGGAAATCCTGAACACCTAGGTAGAACACGAGGCGTAGGCGTTGTTTCGTGGTATGAGGGGTTTTCAGACTGGAACGCCGACTACAGAAGTCGTGCCAGAAGGAAGATGGAGGAGGAGAAGAAGAGGAAGCTGGAGGAGGAGCAGAGGAAGCAGGAAGCAGAACGGCTTAAAGGCCTAGAACTTTCGCACGCGGAGTTGGCAAGCCTATTGCAGCAGCAGCAGATTGACGAAATCACCAGCCAGGGAAGGGGTGCCGCGACAGGAGGTAGCATATCCAGCATTGGATACCATCGTCCCATCCATGTTGAGAAGCAGCGTGGGTTCCGCACCGGGCCATGAGGCACTGCTGGATACATACCCTGTGGATGACATCACTGAGAATACTAATTGTGAGCTACATACATTAGTGAAGAACATATCCATCAAGGTGGCGGACGGCGTTGCTTATACAACACCCCTGGAGCAACCTTCCATTGCAATCCAGTTCCAGCTGGCTATGCTCATGTCAGGGTGGATGAAGTGGTGGCAGAATATAGGGGGCTACAGCTTGACATTCCTGGAGGTGAGGATGAGCGCACACTAGGAGAGGCATTACATCATATCGTTCTAGGGAGAAAGGATTGCATCGTGTTTCCAAGGCCACCAACACCGCGTCAGCCGTCTCCTCCTCCAACTCCGCCACCGTGATACGTCTCCAACGTATCCATAATTTATGAAGCATTCATGCTATTTTATTATCTGTTTTGAATGATTACGGGCTTTATTATACACTTCTATATTACTTTTGGGACTAAACTATTGACCGGAGGCCCAGCCCATATTGCTGTTTTATTGCATGTTTCAGTATTTCGAAGAAAAGGAATATCAAACGGAGTCCACACGGAATGAAACCTTCGGCAGCGTGATTTTTGGAAAGATTATGATCCAGGAGACTTGGAGTGCAAGCCGGGGGAGCATCGAGGAAGCCACAAGACAGGGGGGCGCGCCCACCCCCCTGGGCACGCCCTACCCTCCCGTGGGCCCCTCGAGGCTCCCCTAACCGACTTCTTTCACCTATATAAGCCTACATACCCTAAAAACATCGAATATCAAGATAGATCAGAAGTTCCGCCGCCGCAAGCCTCTGTAGCCACCAAAAACCTCTCGGGAGCCCGTTCCGGCACCCTGCCGGAGGGGGATCCATCACCGGTGGCCATCTTCATCATCTCGGTGCTATCCATGACGAGGAGGGAGTAGTTCACCCTTGAGGCTAAGGGTATGTACCAGTAGTTATGTGTTTGATCTCTCTCTCGTGTTCTATCTCGTGTTCCCTCTATGGCACGATCTTGATGTATCCCGAGCTTTGCTATTGTAGTTGGATCTTATGATGTTTCTCCCCCTCTACTCTCTTGTAATGGATTGAGTTTTCCCCTTTGAAGTTATGTTATCAGATTGAGTCTTTTATGATTTGAGAACACTTGATGTATGTCTTGCCGTGATTATCTGTGGTGACAATGGGATATCATGTGCCACTTGATGTATGTTTTGGTGACCAACTTGCGGGTTCCGCCCATGAACCTATGCATAGGGGTTGGCACACGTTTTCGTCTTGACTCTCCGGTAGAAACTTTGGGGAACTCTTTGAAGTACTTTGTGTTGGTTGAATAGATGAATCTGAGATTATGTGATGCATATCGTATAATCATGCCCACGGATACTTGAGGTGACAATGGAGTATCTAGGTGACATTAGGGTTTTGGTTGGTTTGTGTCTTAAGGTGTTATTCTAGTATGAACTCTATGATAGATTGAGCCGAAAGAATAGGTTCATGTTATTTTACTATGAACTCTTGAATAGATAGAACAGAAAGGATAACTTTGAGGTGGTTTCGTACCGTACCATAATCTCTTCATTTGTTCTCTGCTATTAGTGTCTTTGGAGTGACTCTTTGTTGCATGTTGAGGGATTTTTATATGATCTATCTATGTTATTATTGTTGAGAGAACTTGCACTAGTGAAAGTATGAACCTTAGGCCTTGTTTCCTATCATTGCAATACCGTTTACGCTCACTTTTATCACTTGCTACCTTGCTGTTTTTATAATTTCAGATTACAAATACCTTTATATACCATCCATATTGCACTTGTATCACCATCTCTTCACCGAACTAGTGCACCTATATAAATTACCATTGTATTGGCTGTGTTGGGGACACAAGAGACTCTTTGTTATTTGGTTGCAGGGTTGTTTGAGAGAGACCATCTTCATCCTACGCCTCCCATGGATTGATAAACCTTAGGTCATCCACTTGAGGGAAATTTGCTACTGTCCTACAAACATGTGCACTTGCAGGCCCAACAACGTCTACAAGAAAAAGATTGTGTAGTAGACATCAAGCTCTTTTCTGGCGTCGTTGCCGGGGAGGTGAGTTCTTGAAGGTATATCTTTAGATCTTGCAATTGAATCTTTTTGTTTCTTGTTTTATCACTAGTTTAGTCTATAAAAGAAAACTACAAAAAATGGAGTGTAGTTTGTATCATACGCTTCATCTTTTTAATATCTTTCGTGAGAATGATGGAAAGGAAAATTGTGCTCAAATGCTAGAAGAAGAAATATATAAAATGTTTGGCACTAAATATGTGAATGATGAGCATGATTGCAATGTTGTTAGTATGAATTCCTTGAATACCCATGATGCTAATGATAGACAAAGCCACAAGCTTGGGGATGCTATGTTTGATAAATACGATATTTTTTGTCCCCCAAGTTTTGATGAGCAAATTTATTTTGACGATAGCATGCCTCTTACCTATGATGATTATATTGATGAAAGTGGGTTTGGAAGAGTGTCAACTTTAGGAAGTAGTGATCCCACTATTTTGGAGGATGTTGAATTTTATTGTGATGAATACGAAAGTGGATTTGTAAGAGTGTCAACTTTATTTAGTGATTCCACTATCTTGGGAGAGGTTTCAATCATTATGATGAGAATGAAGTTGCTACTTATGATGATTATTGTGATGAAACTTATGCTATAAAAAGTAGTGATGATTATATTTATAAAACTTGTCATGATTATGATTACCCTGTCTCTGAACATTACTCTTTTAATGTGGAAGCAATTTATAGTATTTAAGTCTCTTATGATACTCCCACCATTTCGAATGAGAAGAATTTTGCTTATGTGGAGAGTAATAAATTTTCTATGCTTGTAGATCATGAAAAGAATGCTTTAGGTGCTGGTTATATTGTTGAATTCATTCATGATGCTACTAAAAATTATTATGAGGGAGGAACATGTGCTTGTAGGAATTGCAATAGTATCAAGCTTCCTCAATATGTGCTTAAAATTTTGAAGTTGTTCTTGTTTTACCTTCCTATGCTAGTCGACTATTGTTCCCATAAGTTGTTTGCTCACAAAATCCCTATGCATAGGAAGTGGGTTAGACTTAAATGTGCTAGTCATATTCTTCATGATGCTCTCTTTATGTTTCAATTCTTATCTTTTATGTGAGCATCATTGTCATCATCATGCCTAGCTAAAAAGGCATTAAAGAAAAGCGCTTGTCAGGAGACAACCCAATATTTACCCCTACTGTTTTTGTGTGTACACATGATTATGCTACTGTAGTAATCATGTTTTATAGCTTTTATTTCAATAAAGTTCCAAGTAGAGCCTTTGGGAAGACTTGGGTGAAGTCTATATGATCTTGCTGTAAAAAACAGAAACTTTAGCGCTCACGAGAATAGCTGCCATTTTTTACTGGAGAGTGCTTTTAGGTTGATTCTTTTTTCAGATGATTAATAGACAAATTACTAAGGTCCATCAATTTAATTCATAATTTTTGGGGTTCCAGAAGTATACAAATGATACATATTACTACAGACTGTTCTATTTTGGACAGATTCTGTTTTCATTGTGTTGTTTGCTTATTTTGATGAATCTATGGCTAGTATGTAAGGGTATGAACCATAGAAAAGTTGGAATACAGTAGGTTTAACACAAATATAAATAAATAATGAGTTAATTACAGTACCTTAAAGTGGTGATTTATTTTCTTACACTAACGGAGCTTACGAGTTTTGTTTTGAGTTTTGTGTGGTTGAAGTTTTCAAGTTTTGGGTAAAGATTCGATGGACTATGGAATAAGGATTGGCAAGAGCCTAAGATTGGGGATTCCCAAGGCACCCCAAGGTAATATCCAAGGACAACCAAGAGCCTAAGCTTGGGGATGCCCCGGATGGCATCCCCTCTTTCGTCTTCGTTCATCGGTAACTTTACTTGGAGCTATATTTTTATTCGCCACATGATATGTGTTTTGCTTGGAGAGTAATTTTATTTTGTTAGTATTTGCTTGGAGTTATTAACAATAATATTTTGCATCTTTATTTTCAATAAAAATGTCAAGGATAGCCTTTACCATGCTTAATTTGCTAGTATACATGTTGCTGTTTGAAAACAGAAAGTTTACCGCTGTTCCAAAAATTCCCTAGAAAGTCAGGGAATTATATAATGTTGAATCTTTTTGCATAATGATCTCTGATAAATATTCTATAGCTTAGTATTTTTCTCATAATTTTTGGAGTTAGGGAAGTATGATTAATCTTGCATTCTTTACAGACTATACTGTTTTGGCAGATTGCTGTTATGTTTGCATTGTTTGTCTATGCTTGCTTGTTTAATGATTCTATTTTAGGATAGGAGTATTAAATATGCAGAGATATTTAGAATGAAATGTTGAATAATAATGTTAGTAATATGTTACAGTAGAAAATGATATGGTTTTGCATTGGTTTATACTAACCTATCTCACGAGTTCTTGTTGAGTTTTGTGTGGATGAAGCTTTTGATAAAAAGGAAAACTGACATATAAAAGGAATTAAGGAGACATAAAAGCTCAAGCTTGGGGATGCCCAAGGCACCCCAAGATAATATTTCAAAAAGTCTCAAGCATCTAAGCTTGGGGATGCCCCGGTAGGCATCCTGTTGGGGAACGTAGTAATTTCAAAAAAAAATCCTACGTACACACAAGATCATGGTGATGCATAGCAACGAGAGGGGGAGTGTATCTTCATACCCTTGAAGATCGCTAAGCGAAAGCGTTCGCACAACGCGGTTGATGTAGTTGTACGTCTTCACGGCCCGACCGATCAAGCACCGAAACTACGGCACCTCCGAGTTCTAGCACACGTTCAGCTCGATGACGTCCCTCGAACTCCGATCCAGCCGAGTGTCGAGGGAGAGTTCCGTCAGCACGACGGCGTGGTGACGATCTTGATGTTCTACCGTCGCAGGACTTCGCCTAAGCACTGCTACGATATTATTGAGGTGGACTATGGTGGAGGGGGGCACCGCACACGGCTAAGAGATCCAAGGGATCAATTGTTGTGTCTTTGGTGCTAGCCCTGCCCCTCTATTTATATGTTGAGCCCCGGGGTCGAAACTTGGAGCAAAAGCCTCCTCAAAGTCGGTTTTGCCCGAAAGGCAAGAGTCCCACTCGGACTCTAGGACCAAACGCCACAATCCTTGGCGTCTGGCCCAGACGCCATGGGCCTCGGCGTCTGGCCCAGGGCCAGACGCCAGGGTCTCCGGCGTTTGGCCCCCTGGCCTCCGCAAAACTCCTTTTGCACCGACCTAAAGCCTCATGGGCTTGACCCCTTGGCCTAACCATATCATCCAATATATGAATCTTTACGTCTCGACCATTTCGAGACTCCTCGTCATGTCCCCGATCTCATCCGGGACTCCGAACTCCTTCGGTACATCAAAATATGTAAACTCATAATATAACTGTCATCGAAACCTTAAGCGTGCGGACCCTACGGGTTCGAGAACAATGTAGACATGACCTAGAACTATTCTCGGTCAATAACCAATAGCGGAACCTGGATGCCCATATTGGTTCCTACATATTCTACGAAGATCTTTATCGGTCAAACCACATAACAACATACGTTATTCCCTTTGTCATTGGTATGTTACTTGCCCGAGATATGATCGTCGGTATCCAATACCTAGTTCAATCTCGTTACCGGCAAGTCTCTTTACTCGTTACGTAATACATCATCTCGCAACTAACTCATTAGTTGCAATGCTTGCAAGGCTTAAGTGATGTGCATTACCGAGAGGGCCCAGAGATACCTCTCCGACAATCGGAGTGACAAAACCTAATCTCGAAATACGCCAACCCAACATGTTCCTTTGGAGACATCTATAGTACTCCTTTATAATCACCCAGTTACGTTGTGACGTTTGGTAGCACCCAAAGTGTTCCTCCGGTAAACGGGAGTTGCATAATCTCATAGTTACAGGAACATGTATAAGTCATGAAGAAAGCAATAGCAAAATACTTAAACGATCAAGTGCTAAGCTAATGGAATGGGTCATGTCAATCACATTATTCTCCTAATGATGTGATCCCATTAATCAAATGACAACACATGTCTATGGTTAGGAAACATAACCATCTTTGATTAATGAGCTAGTCAAGTAGAGGCATACTAGTGACTATATGTTTGTCTATGTATTCACACATGTATCATGTTTCCGGTTAATACAATTCTAGCATGAATAATAAACATTTATCATGAAATAAGGAAATAAATAATAACTTTATTATTGCCTCTAGGGCATATTTCCTTCAGTCTCCCACTTGCACTAGAGTCAATAATCTAGTTCACATTGCTATGTGATTTAACACCAATATTCACATCTGCATGTGATTAATACCCATAGTTCACATCATCAGGTGATCAACACCCAAAGGGTTAACTAGAGTCAATAATCTAGTTCACATCGCTATGTGATTAACACCCAAAAGAGTACTAAGGTATGATCATGTTTTGCTCGTGAGAGAAGCTTAGTCAACGGGTCTGTCATATTCAGAGCCGTATGTATTTCGCAAATATCCTATGTCCACAATGCTCTGCACGGAGCTACTCTAGCTAATTGCTCCCACTTTCAATATGTATCCAGATTGAGACTTAGAGTCATCTGGATTGGTGTAAAAGCTTGCATTGTTGTAACTTTTACGACGGGCTATTTTATCATCTCCATAATCGAGAAACATCTCCTTAGTCCTCACTAAGGATATTCTTGACCCATGTCCAGTGATCTACTTATTAGATCAAAATTGTATTCCTTTGCCAAACACAGAGCAAGGTATACAATAGGTCTGGTTCACAGCATAGCATACTTTATAGAACCTATGACTGAGGCATAGGGAATGCCTTTTCATTCTCTTTCTATTTTCTGCAATGGTCGGGTCTTGAGTCTTACTCAACTTCACATCTTGTAACACAGGCAATAACTCCTTCTTTGATTGTTCCATTTTGAACTATTTCAAAAATTTATCAAGGTATGTACTCATTGAAAAACCTTATCAAGCGTCTTGATCTATCTATATAGATCTTGATGCTCGATGTGTAAGCAGCTTCACCGAGGTCTTGCTTTGAAAAACTCTTATTCAAGTATCCTTTCATGCTATCCAGAATTTCCATATCATTTCCAATTAACAATATGTCATCCACATATAACATTAGAAATGCTACAGAGCTCCCACTCACTTTCTTGTAAATACAGGCTTCTTCAAAAGTCTGTATAAAACCATATGCTTTGATCAACTCATCAAAGCATATATTCCAACTCCGAGATGCTTGCACCAGTCCATAGATGGATCGCTGGAGCTTGCACAATTTGTTAGCACCTTTAGGATTGACAAAACCTTCTGGTTGCATCATATACAACTCTTCTTTAAGAAAACCATTAAGGAATGTAGTTTTGTTTATCCATTTGCCAGATTTCATAAAATGCGGCAATTGCTAACATGATTCAGACAGACTTAAGCATAGATACGAGTGAAAAACTCTCATCGTAGTCAACATCTTGAACTTGTCGAAAACCTTTTTGCGACAATTCTAGCTTTGTAGATAGTAACACTATCAGCGTCCGTCTTCCTCTTGAAGATCCATTTAATCTCAATGTCTTGCCGATCATTGGGCAAGTCAATCAAAGTCCATACTTTGTTTTCATACATGGATCTTATCTCAGATCTCATGGCCTCAAGCCATTTTGCGGAATCTGGGCTCACCATCGCTTCTTCATAGTTCGTAGGTTCGTCATGGTCTAGTAACATAACTTCCAGAACAGGATTACCGTACCACTCTGGTGCGGATCTTACTCTGTAAGACCTATGAGGTTCTGTAGTAACTTAATCTGAAGTTTCATGATCATCATCATTAACTTCCTCACTAATTGGTGTAGTAGTCACAGGAACAGATTTCTGTGATGAACTAATTTCCAATAAGGGAGCAGGTATAGTTACCTCATCAAGTTCTACTTTCCTCCCACTCACTTCTTTCGAGAGAAACTTCTTCTCTAGAAAGGATCCATTCTTGGCAACGAATAACTTGCCTTTGGATCTGTGATAGAAGGTGTACCCAACAGTTTCCTTTGGGTATTCTATGAAGACGCACTTCTCCGATTTAGGTTCGAGCTTATCAAGTTGAAAACCTTTTTCATATAAGCATCGCAACTCCAAACTTTAAGAGACGACAGCTTAGGTTTACTGCTAAACCATAGTCCATACGATGTCGTCTCAACGGATTTAGATGGTGCCCTATTAAACGTGAATGCAGCTGTCCCTAATGCATAACCCCAAAATGATAGTGGTAAACTGATAAGAGATATCATAGATCGCACCATATCTAGTAAAGTACGATTACGACTTTCGGACACACCATTACATTGTGGTGTTCCAGGTGGCGTGAGTTTGTGAAACTATTCCACATTGTTTTAATTGAAGAGCAAACTCGTAACTCAAATATTCATCTCCACGATCAGATCGCAGAAACTTTATTTTCTTGTTACGATGATTTTTCACTTCACTCTGAAATTCTTTGAACCTTTCAACTATTTCGGACTTATGTTTCATCAAGTAGATATACCCATATCTGCTCAAATCATTTTGTGAAGGTCAGAAAATAACGATACTTGCCACGAGCATCAACACTCATTGGATCGCATACATCGGTATGTATTATTTCCAATAAGTCAGTAGCTTGTTCCATTGTTCCGGAGAACGGAGTTTTAGTCATTTTGCCCAAAAGGCATGGTTCGCAAGCATCAAATGATTCATAACCAAGTGATTCCGAAAATCCATCTTTATGGAGTTTCTTCATGCGCTTTACACCGATATGACCCAAACGGCAGTGCCACAAATAAGTTGCACTTATCATTATCAACTTTGCATCTTTTGGCATCAATATTATGAATATGTGTATCACTACGACCGAGATCCAACAAACTATTTTCATTGGGTGTATGACCATCAAAGGTTTTATTCATTTAAACAGAACAACAATTATTCTCTGATTTTAAATGAATAACCGTATTGCAATAAACATGATCAAATCATATTCATGCTCAACGCAAACGCCAAATAACATTCATTTAGGTTTAACACTAATCCCGAAAGTATAGGGAGTGTGCGATGATGATCATATCAATCTTGGAACTACTTCCAACATACATCGTCACTTCACTCTCAACTAGTCTCTGTTTATTCTGTAACTCTTGTTTCGAGTTACTAATTTTTAGCAATCAATAAAGTATCAAATACTCAGGGGCTACTATAAACACTAGTAAGGTACACATCAATAAGCTGTATATCAAATATACCCTTGTTCACTTTGCCATCCTTCTTATTCACCAAATATTCAGGGTATTTCCGTTTCTAGTGACCATTTCCTTTGCAGTGTAAGCACTCAGTTTCAGGCTTTGGTTCAGCTTTGGGCTTCTTCGTGGGAGTGACAACTTGCTTGTCATTTTACCTGAAGTTCCCCTTTCTTTCCCTTTGCCCTTTTTCTTGAAACTAGTGATCTTGTCAACCATCAACACCTGATGCTCTTTCTTGATTTCTAATTTTGTTGATTTCAACATCACGAAGCGCTCGGGAATCGTTTTCGTCATCCCTTGCATACTATAGTTCATCACAAAGTTCTACTAACTTGGTGATGGTGACTAGAGAATTCTGTCAATCACTATCTTATCTGGAAGATTAACTCCCACTTGATTCAAGCGATTGAAGTACCCAGACAATCTGAGCACATGCTCACTAGTTGAGCGATTCTCCTCCATCTTTTAGCTATAGAACTTGTTGGAGACTTCATATCTCTCAACTCGGGTATTTGCTGGAAATATTAACTTCAACTCTTGGAACATCTCATATGGTCCATGACATTCAAAACGTCTTTGAAGTCCCGATTCTAAGCCGTTAAGCATGGTGCACTAAACTATCAAGTAGTCATCATATTGAGCTAGCCAAACGTTCATAACGTCTGCATCTGCTCCTGCAATAGGTCTATCACCTAGCGGTGCATTAAGGACATAATTCTTCTGTGCAGCAATGAGGATAAACCTCAGATCACGGATCCAATCCGCGTCATTGCTACTAACATCTTTCAACACAATTTTCTCTAGGAACATATCGAAATAAACATATGAAAGCAACAACGCAAGCTATTGATCTACAACATAATTTGCAAAATACTACCAGGACTAAGTTCATGATAAATTTAAGTTCAATTAATCATATTACTTAAGAACTCCCACTTAGACAGACATCTCTCTAGTCATCTAAGTGATCACGTGATCCAAATCAACTAAACCATGTCCGATCATCACGTGAGATGGAGTAGTTTCAATGGTGAACATCATTATGTTGATCATATCTACTATATGATTCACGCTTGACCTTTCGGTCTCCATGTTCCGAGGCCATATCTGTATATGCTAGGCTCGTCAAGTTTAACCCGAGTATTCCGCGTGTGCAACTGTTTTGCACCCGTTGTATTTGAACGTAGAGCCTATCACACCCGATCATCACGTGGTGTCTCAGCACGAAGAACTTTCGCAACGGTGCATACTCAGGGAGAACACTTCTTGATAATTAGTGAGAGATCATCTTCAAATGCTACCGTCAATCAAAGCAAGATAAGATGCATAAAGGATAAACATCACATGCAATCAATATAAGTGATATGATATGGCCATCATCATCTTGTGCTTGTGATCTCCATCTTCGAAGCACCGTCGTGATCACCATCGTCACCGGCGCGACACCTTGATCTCCATCGTAGCATCATTGTCGTTACGCCATCATTGCTTCTACGACTATCGCTACCACTTAGTGATAAAGTAAAGCAATTACAGGGCGTTTGCATTTCATACAATAAAGCGACAACCATATGGCTCCTGCCAGTTGCCGATAACTTCGGTTACAAAACATGATCATCTCATACAATAAAATATAGCATCACGTCTTGACCATATCACATCACAACATGCCCTGCAAAAACAAGTTAGACGTCCTCTACTTTGTTGTTGCAAATTTTACGTGGCTGCTACGGGCTTAGCAAGAACCGTTCTTACCTACGCATCAAAACCACAACGATAGTTCGTCAAGTTAGTGCTGTTTTAACCTTCGCAAGGACCGGGCGTAGCCACACTCGGTTCAGCTAAAGTGAAAGAGACAGACACCCGCCAGTCACCTTTAAGCAAAAGTGCTCGTAACGGTGAAACTAGTCTCGCGTAAGCGTACGCGTAATGTCGGTCCGGGCCGCTTCATCTCACAATACCGCCGAACCAAAGTATGACATGCTGGTAAGCAGTATGACTTGTATCGCCCACAACTCACTTGTGTTCTACTCGTGCATATAACATCAACGCATAAAACCTAGGCTCGGATGCCACTGTTGGGGAACGTAGTAATTTCAAAAAAAATTCCTACGTACACACAAGATTATGGTGATGCATAGCAACGAGAGGGGGAGTGTATCTTCATACCCTTGAAGATCGCTAAGCGAAAGCGTTAGCACAACGCAGTTGATGTAGTTGTACGTCTTCACGGCCCGACCGATCAAGCACCGAAACTACGGCACCTCCGAGTTCTAGCACACATTCAGCTCGATGATGTCCCTCGAACTCCGATCCAACCGAGTGTTGAGGGAGAGTTCCGTCAGCCCGACGGCATGGTGATGATCTTGATGTTCTACCGTCGCAGGACTTCGCCTAAGCACCCCTACGATATTATCGAGGTGGACTATGGTGGAGGGGGGCACCGCACACGGCTAAGAGATCCAAGGGATCAATTGTTGTGTCTTTGGTGCTAGCCCTACCCCTCTATTTATATGTTGAGCCCCGGGGTCGAAACTTGGAGCAAAAGCCTCCTCAAAGTTGGTTTTGCCCGAAAGGCAAGAGTCCCACTCGGACTCCAGGACCAAACGCCACAATCCTTGGCGTCTGGCCCAGACGCCATGGGCCTCGGCGTCTGGCCCAGGGCCAGACGCCAGGGTCTCCGGCGTTTGGCCCCCTGGCCTCCGCAAAACTCCTTTTGCACCGACCTAAAGCCTCATGGGCTTGACCCCTTGGCCTAACCATATCATCCAATATATGAATCTTTACATCTCGACCATTTCGAGACTCCTCGTCATGTCCCCGATCTCATCCGGGACTCCGAACTCCTTCGGTACATCAAAACATGTAAACTCATAATATAACTGTCATCGAAACCTTAAGCGTGCGGACCCTACGGGTTCGAGAACAATGTAGACATGACCTAGAACTATTCTCGGTCAATAACCAATAGCAGAACCTGGATGCCCATATTGGTTCCTACATATTCTACGAAGATCTTTATCGGTCAAACCGCATAACAACATACGTTGTTCCCTTTGTCATCGGTATGTTACTTGCCCGAGATTTGATCGTCGGTATCCAATACCTAGTTCAATCTCGTTACCAGCAAGTCTCTTTACTCGTTACGTAATACATCATCTCGCAACTAACTCATTAGTTGCAATGCTTGCAAGGCTTAAGTGATGTGCATTACCGAGAGGGCCCAGAGATACCTCTCCGACAATCGGAGTGACAAAACCTAATCCCGAAATACGCCAACCCAACATGTACCTTTGGAGACATCTGTAGTACTCCTTTATAATCACCCAGTTACGTTGTGACGTTTGGTAGCACCCAAAGTGTTCCTCCGGTAAACGGGAGTTGCATAATCTCATAGTTATAGGAACATGTAT
Organism: Triticum dicoccoides; assembly: GCF_002162155.2. Lineage (NCBI taxonomy): Eukaryota > Viridiplantae > Streptophyta > Magnoliopsida > Poales > Poaceae > Triticum > Triticum dicoccoides. The sequence continues at coordinate 500,537,600 of NC_041389.1, forward strand.
AAGTCATGAAGAAAGCAATAGCAAAATACTTAAACGATCAAGTGCTAAGCTAACGGAATGGGTCATGTCAATCACATTATTCTCCTAATGATGTGATCCCATTAATCAAATGACAACACATGTCTATGGTTAGGAAACATAACCATCTTTGATTAATGAGCTAGTCAAGTAGAGGCATACTAGTGACTATATGTTTGTCTATGTATTCACACATGTATCATGTTTCCGGTTAATACAATTCTAGCATGAATAATAAACATTTATCATGAAATAAGGAAATAAATAATAACTTTATTATTGCCTCTAGGGCATATTTCCTTCACATCCCACCTTTCTTCTTCAACAACTATCGGTTAGTATCGGTTGAACCTAAGTTTTTGCTTCTTCACATGAGTTGTGCTTGTCGGCGTTCTGGGAACGGGGGTACCCAGACTTGCCTGCCTGCGGCCTGCGGCGTGGCTCAAGGGGTGGCCCAGTACGTCCCATCTTCATCAACACAAGCTCAAGACCCTCGTGAGGGGCCAAGCCTCGCGGGGTGGACGATGGGAAGCTTCCTCGGGCACAGCCTCATCAGGCTGGCTTGCGAGGAGGCGGAGAGATCAAGGCGGGGTACCTCACGAGGTGCCCCGTGACGCAAGTCATGACGACCAAGCCAGGCGAGCGCCAGGCGGGCGCCAGGCGGGCGCCGGCCTGCACAGAGTCCTTGTTTCCTCTTTGGTGCAAAGGGAGCAAGCGCAGGCAAGAGTATCAAGCAAAGGCAACCCTTTTGGTGCAACAAGACCAAGACCAGCAGAACGGCAGGATGGAGGTCATCGTGGAGCCCAAGCCAGCGTCACCGCCGGAGTCTTTGGCAGGCGAGGACCGACTTTAGTCAGGATAAATGTACTAGATGTTCCCCTTCAAAATGGCCAATTGTTGGCGCCCTTCCCGCTCGATATTTGGGAAGAGGCCCAGGGCCTCGCTCTATAAATAGGACTAGCCACTCTCAAGGCAGGGGGTCGAGTGGTTGAACCCTAGCCAGAACCACCAACACAAGAACACCCCTCGCGAGGCAGTTCTTCCTTGTATTGTTCATCATCAGCCCCTGAGGCAATCCACCACACCACAAACTAGAGTAGGGTATTACACCACAATGGTGGCCCGAACTAGTATAAACCTCGTGTCCCTTGTGTTTTTCTTCGTGTAGTTTAGATCCTTGCGAGGCAACGAGACATAGGTAGGTAGGAGGTGCGATCTCCGCATGCACCTAAGAGTTCGAACCTAGAGGGTCTGCCAGAACCCGAAATCCGACAGTGCTATCCTTGCAATGTCATTTTGTTTTGCTTTGCTTGCTGTTTGAATAAAATACCAAGATCTGAAATTTCTAAATGAGAGAGAGTCTTCACGTAGTTACATAATTATTCGACTACTTTTTGATCTTCACTTATATCTTTTTGGAGTAGCTTTTCATTTACTCGTGGACTTCACTTATATCCTATGAGTAAATGGTTGAATGAGTTGAATGTCATAAATCTGAAATTATATATGTTTCATTTGCTTATCCCATGGGTAGTAGTGACTTCACATCTAAGAAATAGAAATAGTAAGTTTATTGAAGGTTAGCAAGCATTGTATTGGTCATTTGAACAATTCATGAAAAAATATTGAAGGAAGAGAGATTTCACATATAAATATATTATCATAGACATCTTTTATAATTGTGAGCACTCATTAAGTATGACATGCTAAAGAGTTGATGTTGGACAAGGAAGACAACATAATGGGTTATGTTTTCTCACATCTCACTTGAAGTATATTGTCATGGATCATTCAAACATGTTGAGCTTGCCTTTCCCCCTCAAGCTAGCCAAACATTCCTTGCACCAAGTAGAGATACTACTTGTGCTTCCAAATATCCTTAAACCCAGTTTTTGCCATGAGAGTCCACCATACCTACCTATGGATTGAGTAAGATCCCTCAAGTAAGTTTTCATCGGTGCAAGCAATAAAAATTGTTCTCTAAATATGCATGACTTATTAGTGTGAATAAAATAAGCTTTGTACGATCTTGTTATGGAAGCAATAAAAGCGACGGACTGCATAATAAAGGTCCATATACAAGGGGCAATATAAAATGATGTTCTTTCGCATTAAGATTTTGTGTATCCAACCCTAAAAGCGCATGACAACCTCTGCTTCCCTCTGCGAAGGGCCTATCTTTTACTTTATGTCTTTTACTTTATGCAAGAGTCAAGGTGATCTTCACCTTTCCCCTTTTTATTTTATCCTTTGGCAAGCACTTTGTGTTGGGGTGGTCCTGATATATATATATATATATATATAGGACAAATTTTATCTACAGGCAGTGGTAGTTACCACCACTTTGTCTGCCCTCCACGTGTCCAGACTCGTAGTAGGAGGCAACCGGGTGCGCCGGGGGTAGCGAACGTGTCCAGAACCCTCTAACCCGCTAGCAGCCACCAATTTAGATAATTAAGGTGTTTGTTGAACGCTCCCTTGATTCTTGGCAAGCTGCAGCGAACCATCGTTGGATGGATAAGCACATGACTAGCGATAGCTAGTCTGATGGACTGGAATATTTCAAGGACTGTATGAGGTATGGACTGCAACCAATATACGGATGTGAATTACGTCATGCATGGCATGGTTTCATTTACAATCATATTTCTCTAGGAGTATATACTATTGTAACAGTGTGTATTTCTCTTTTTTAACAAGTAAGAGTGTGTGTTTCGGTTTCATTAAAAGAAGTCATGTGCATGGAGTATATTTAAGAGGAGAGTATAGAGTATATTGTATTCTTTGATGAAAAAGAGTATGTTGTATTTGAAAATAAAGAGTATGGAGTAAGGTCTAAGTAGTATGTAGTACGTTGCAAAAAAAAGTATGTAGTATTATCATTAACCCGCTAAAAAGTATGTAGTAGTATATCAGCCATGCAACACATAATTAGTTTGGAGTATATCATATAGGTGAATGTAATGCACCGCCAACGTCGTTGAGTATGTGGTGATATCTCCATAATTCTTGCCGTATGTAGACTCCAAATATGAGTATGTGGTATGGAGTATTTATTTTTTAAGAAAGTAGGGAGTATGTAGTATTTGAGAATCCAAGTATGTTGTATTGATTCCACGCAAAAAAGAGTATGTAGTATTGATTGTGGAGTATGTCATTAAAGAGCGTATATGTGCATGGCGGCCGACTGGCCAGCGAGGATGATATATATGTGATGAGCCTCCGTTGACCCATCTTTTGAACCAAAAAATAAAGTGTATGAAAAATATACATCCTTAATTTCAGGTGGAATATATTGTTTAATTATATACTTGGAATTGATACATCTAGTATGAAGTACATGATCTGAACTCGTACGTACATAATGCATACAAAGTGACGCAAGTCGATCATATACATCATGGGTGTCGGCCATCCATGAATGTTTTGGGTCCTGTTCTCATCCATGAACTTGTGCGAGCAACTATATTGCAGCCGTACGTCATTGCATCGCCCTATGAGCCATAGACGCAGCGTGAAAGCAGGCACCATCAACCATATTCGGTTGTAGGGCATCGCCGCAGTGCAGACGCAGTCACCAATTGGCCGTGCGCTGCCACACGGCGCCGTTGCCGAGGAAATCAATGGCAACCATCGAAGTTGCCGCTTGGCTCTCACCGGTGTCGGAGGAGGTGGATCTCTTATATATGTCACTTCGTTTCTCAATCGTCACTGCCCTCCAATGGTGAGAAATATCAAAGAAATTATGAGTTTGTCTAGAATCTGGATCTGCATGCAGCCTGAGGGGAATGAGAAAGAAATCATTCAAATCATCGATAATAGTATACACTGCAGACCACTATAGAAGAAGTTAAACATATACTATTTACTTGGGATAAAGGCATCAACAACTAAGACGTGCAGTACATTAAATAATCTATCAAGATTCTAATGCTCACGTACATGTGTTGCAACCGCAGTTGTAGCTAACTAGCTGGGAGTAGCCGATCTTATATCTTCTCATATGCACGTCGGCGAGGCAGCGTAACCGTGGCCGTGAACCGGCGGACGTGGGCGGCAGGGGTGTCTGGCCGGAAAGAAACCGGTGGATGGCATACTCCTTGGTCCACATGAAAAGTAGAGAAGAGGAATGAATCTGGACGTCCAAAAAATTCTAGGCCGGCCAACAAACCTACTTTATAGGCGCGAGTAGATAAGATAATTCAATTAATTAATTAACCATTAGTTAAATGGTAAGTGGATCCGGTTTGCCTTGTGGGATTTCTGAACCGTTACACGCCAGCTTGGGTGCACAAATCTTGATGTAACAGACGGTAGATAGAGTGGAGGTAAGTACCACTAGGTGGTAGAATGAATTTTCCCTATATATATATATATATCCAATTGGATGTACGTTAGCATGAACTATTATTGTTGACATCACCCAAAGGTGAATACGTTTGGAGGCAACATTATAAGCCCTTATCTTTCTCTATGTCTGATTAAAACTTCATAACCACAAGTATTGCGTGAGTGTTAGCAATTGTGGAAGACTATATGATAGTTGACTATGTGAAGTTTGCTAAATCAAAGCTCTGACATAGACCCTTCCTGAAAATAGGATGAATTGCAATTGTTTGATGACTAAGAATGAAGTTTGCTAGTTTTCAAGAAAGTTTATGGTCTATGCTTTAACATGTGAATAGTTTGTTACTTGAAAAGTTTTATGAGATGAACTACTATTATGACATATAATGATGCTAGTAAGGTGATTGAAATTATCATTGATCAAACTTGTGCACCTCTAGCATTCTCACTTCATAAATTCTTTCTTTATCATTTACTTACTCGAGGACGAGTAGGAATTAAGCTTGGGGATGCTGATACGTCTCCAACGTATCCATAATTTATGAAGCATTCATGCTATTTTATTATCTGTTTTGAATGATTACGGGCTTTATTATACACTTTTATATTACTTTTGGGACTAACCTATTAACCGGAGGCCCAGCCCATATTGTTGTTTTATTGCTTGTTTCAGTATTTCAAAGAAAAGAAATATCAAACGGAGTCCAAACAGAATGAAACCTTCGGCAGCGTGATTTTTGAAAAGATTATGAACCAGGAGACTTGGAGTGCAAGCCGGGGGAGCATCGAGGAAGCCACGAGATAGGGGGGTGCGCCCACCCCCTGGGCGCGCCCTACCCTCTCGTGGGCCCCTCGAGGTTCCCCCGACCGACTTTTTTCGCCTATATAATCATATGTACCCTAAAAACATCGAATATCAAGATAGATCGGGAGTTCCGCCGCCGCAAGCCTCTGTAGCCACCAAAAACCTCTCAGGAGCCCGTTCCGGCACCCTGTCGGAGGGGGATCCCATCACCGGTGGCCATGTTCATCATCCAGGTGCTATCCATGACGAGGAGGGAGTAGTTCACCCTCGAGGCTGAGGGTATGTACCAGTAGCTATGTGTTTGATCTCTCTCTCTCTCTCTCTCTCTCTCTCTCTCTCTCTCTCGTGTTCTCTCTCGTGTTCCCTCTATGGCACGATCTTGATGTATCCCGAGCTTTGCTATTGTAGTTGGATCTTATGATATTTCTCCCCCTCTACTCTCTTGTAATGGATTGAGTTTTCCCCTTTAAAGTTATATTATCAGATTGAGTCTTTTATGATTTGAGAACACTTGATGTATGTCTTGCCGTGATTATCTGTGGTGACAATGGGATATCATGTGCCACTTGATGTATGTTTTAATGACCAACTTGCGGGTTCCGCCCATGAACCTATGCATAGGGGTTGGCACACGTTTTCGTTTTGACTCTCCGGTAGAAACTTTGGGGCACTCTTTGAATTACTTTGTGTTGGTTGAATAGATGAATCTGAGATTGTGTGATGCATATTGTATAATCATGCCCACGGATACTTGAGATGACAATGGAGTATCTAGGTGACATTAGGGTTTTGGTTGATTTGTGTCTTAAGGTGTTATTCTAGTATGAACTCTATGATAGATTGAACGGAAAGAATAGCTTCATGTTATTTTACTACGAACTCTTGAACAGATAGAACAGAAAGGATAACTTTGAGGTGGTTTCGTACCCTACCGTAATCTCTTCGTTTGTTCTCCGCTATTAGTGTCTTTGGAGTGACTCTTTGTTGCATGTTGAGGGATTGTTATATGATCTATCTATGTTATTATTGTTGAGAGAACTTGCACTAGTGAAAGTATGAACCTTAGGCCTTGTTTCCTATCATTGCAATACCGTTTACGCTCACTTTTATCACTTGCTACTTTGCTGTTTTTTTAATTTCAGATTACAAATACCTTTATCTACCATCCATATTGCACTTGTATCACCATCTCTTCGCCGAACTAGTGCACCTATACAAATTACCATTGTATTGGGTGTGTTGGGGACAGAAGAGACTCTTTGTTATTTGGTTGCAGGGTTGTTTGAGAGAGACCATCTTCATCCTACGCCTCCCACGGATTGATAAACCTTAGGTCAGCCACTTGAGGGAAATTTGCTACTGTCCTACAAACCTGTGCACTTGCAGGCCCAACAACGTCTACAAGAAGAAGGTTGTGTAGTAGACATCACACCGCGTCAGCAATCGACTCTAGATCCTCCAAGTCAGGCACCGCCTCTGCAGACTCCTGCTCCTCCAAGTCTGCCAACGGGTGAGGCCACTCCTCCTCCTCCAAGTGTCTAGCACAGCGTCAGCCCAGGCCTCCTCCTGCAAGTCAGGCACCGCGCTAGCCATCTCCGCCGTCTCAGCAGGCTCTATCATCTAAGCAACAGCGGAAGAGAGCCGCCGCAACTATGGCGGCTGGCGGTACAAGTAAAGGAGGCAAGAGATTCCAATATGGTCCAAGCCTCGCGCCTCTTCCGCAGAGGCCTTACGACATGAGCGAAGAGGAAAACGTAACTGAAGTTAAGAGACAATTGGACGCCCATTTTGGACCGAAACCGCCACCGCCGCCAAAGGAAAAAGTGCCTGAGCATGCCATTGAGCATTTTATTCGTATGGTTAAAGCACCAGCTCCCAAGCCTGTTGACTCAAACTATGAGCGCCAAATCAGGAAGGCACATGAGCACCGAAAGAAGGAGTCGAGCTCGAGCTCCATCCAAGAATCTGCCAAGAAAAGCGGGAAAATTGTTCCCCAACTGGGAGAACAGGCGGTGCAATCGATCCCCCCGCTTGTTGTACCATCAACACATGTGAGTACCGACTATGATCTGCCGGTAATAATCGACGATCATAGAAGGATGGCTGAAGAGGCTGGTGTCACTATGGAACAACTCCTAGAGCTCGAGCCCACACCATTGATTACAGAGGCAGAAATAAAATGGAAATATGCCCGCGGCTAACCTTTGGTCAAGCCTGAGGAGGTTAAGAAGCTCTCAACGAGAATGTATCAATTGCATGAATGGTACATGAAAATTACCAAGACTACCAATCGAGAGTCCCTCATGGTGAAAGTCAAGGCAGATCATTACTACCATGAGAATGCTCTGTATGTTGAGTTTACAAAACTGTTTCAGTTATTCAATCAAGACGCACTCGGCAAATCTCTCATCAGTTGCTATTGTCTGTAAGTGATTTTTTCTGTAATTTAATTAAGTCTCTAGCTACCTGTAGTGCTCATTGATCATTACCTGTAATATTATCCTCACTATATTCTTTTATGTGGTATTATGCAGAATGAGATCTATGAAATGAAAAAAGGTGGATGCTATGGCATTGGGTTCATTGACCCAAATACCGTTAATCAAGTGACATGGTCAAAGCCATTCTATAGACAAGATACAAAGACTAGCTTCCTAGAGTTCTTGAAGCGACTAAATACCAATCGAGATATACCACTTCGGGTGAGTCACACTGTCTTGTACTGTAAATTATTATTTTTCTTACTAGCTAGATGTTAATTAATAAGTGTATAGTGTTTAGGGTAGTTGATGAGTGTTATGCACATGCCCACTTAATTTTTATACATGCAAACGTGTGCGCATGAAGTTACCACTGGATCTTGTTAATCATTCGAGTTGAAGATGCTGAAGTTGAAGTTTTGGAATCGCTACTTAAACCACCCGAGGAGTATGAAATCGTGAAGGGGATAGTCAACAGGTAATTTCAATCATCATCAAACTATATGTTGGCCTCTTTAGTTCGTCATTTCGTGATATCAACTACTTAATAACTCCTTTATTCATTTTCTTTGCCGGCGGGCAGGGCTTGGCAAAAGTTCAGGAAAGAGGTTCCACGCGGATGGAAAGAAAAGTTGTATTGGTTTTGACCCAAGGTATTATTAATTAAGTAGTACTAGCTAGCTACCATCTCTTTAATTCTAGTTTCAATATACCATTAGTTATCATGCTTGATTAATTATTATCTGATTGAATTCTATTCTCGTAAAGTGCATGAAGCAGTTGCCGGGGAATGATCTATGTGCATACTACGTTTGTGAGAACATTCGCATGATGACGTCCGAAAGGAGCAGAGATGATAGACAACAATGGGTACGTTGACAGAGCACTATTCATAATTTTTACATTATTATCGATGTCTAATATATATACACACAAGTAATACATGCATATTTGATCTCCTTCTTTAAAGTTTCGGGACGTGCGGGAGAAGCTCCTACCAGGGGATTGTGTACGAGCACTTAGAGAAGAAATAGCGGGATTTTTGCTCGACCAGGTCATAGATCCCAAAGAAGAATTCCATTACCCGCTACCACTGGAGTAATGCCTCCATGTAGGATGGTGATGCGAGACATTCAATGATATATATATATGATCGGCCATTCTACGAGAAATAAATAAATATATATATATATATAAATATATATATATATATATATATATATATATATATATATATATGCATATGCATAACGTGTACAATATGTAGTATCATAAAATACCAGCAAATGAAAAAGAATTAAATGGAAAAAACAAAATTAAAGAAAAAAGAAATCATAAGCCCCCCCCCCCTAAACCTTTAGTACCGGTTGATATGTCAAACCGGTACTAAAGGTCTCCCAGCCCCCGGCCTTGGCTCCTGCCACGTGGTGGCCCTTTAGTGCCGGTTCGTGC
>NC_041389.1:500547147-500557177 GCF_002162155.2 Triticum dicoccoides
CAAATATTCATCGGGATTGCATACCTAGCTTGCAAAGCCTGTTGAACTCCACATATGGCCAGATATCCTGTTATTACCTAGCATACCATGTTGCTTTGCATGATGCTCTCTAGCCCGCTTGTTGTAGTATGCATGTTTAGGTTGCAACCATTGTCTGGTTACCTCCTTATGCCTTGCAGTTTTTTTTGTGGGGAAGGGGGGGGGGGGCAGGGGACATTCGCATGGCTCTGTTTCACTCCACTTACTGTTGAGATATATGGTATTGAATGTGATAATAGTAAGTTAGGAAGGTCCAAAGTGAAAGGTCATGTTGAGTGCATGGTGTCTAGTTCCACTTAGGCTGTTAAGAAAGTGAGATCTTGAAGTAACGTTTCGAGAATGAGCGCACTAACCATATGTTGATGTTTTATGGGGCCCACGCGACAACAACAGGTACAGATGCAACTTACAATTATGGTGATGGACAATGTTTGCTTGGTTGCCCTTCAAACAACAGCTTGGGCAGGGTTATGGATGCCATTTTTGCTTTATTCTAAGCCTTCTTAAGGCAATTTGCATTCTTACATATACAAGGTTTATTCACTTCCGTTGTATGAGTTAGATTTTGGTCATAAGACCCTCGTTGTATGAGATATTGTATATGCATTATTCTTGTTGTATGCGGAATTTTTTGTAATCTGTGTTGCGATATCAACTCTTCCACATGGCGGGTACATTTCATCATGTTCATCGTGTGAAGCTTTAGTGGTATTGGATCGATACTATGCGGAAGCTAGTGGAGCTGGCTAGATATGCGTAGTGCCAGTCCCGGGCGCTACATGACTACATCCGGGAGTCAGTGGGGGCGAGTGGAGGCAAGGCTACGCCACGACGAGGAGAGGGCACACGGCTACAAGCCAACAGTGTTGTGTGTCGTTGCGCGAGGGTGAAAATGGGAGGTAGGAGATGGCTATCGAATGGCAGAAACAACCCGAACGGAACGGTTCCGGGGGTGACCATACTGGTCCCAGGTCGGTTGCCTAATGACTATTATTATCTAGATGATAATGGACATGCCGACATGGGCAAGTTTATTAGGGGAAGACGGGGCACCCTAAAATGCAATGGGGGACTTGGGAGTGGGGAGGAATTTAGGTTTAATTAGTTCTAACTAGGTACTCTAACTTTGTGGTGGAACCAGCCCACCAGGGTACAAATCCTAGACTTAGGCATTGGTGCTTGCATTTTATTTTCTGGCTTTCCAGCGATGTTCGTTCAATGAAAGGAGCCATTTCTGCCAACTACGATGCGTGTGATGACTTCATCAATCTTGAGATGTTGTGTTCGTTCAGTCTCTCGAAGGTGCTCATAGGGGTATGGTTTGCATGTGTACAATATAGAGGTGAGTGTATGTGAGCGTCATTGATGTAGTGTGTTAAAAACAAGATTTTGCTATAAATTTGACGTGAGATTCTTAGACATGGCAGATTGAACTCTCGAGATGGCAAATTATATTGCCACGAGGATGTGAATTTTCTTTAGCAGCACAAGGCAAATCCTTATCGCGTTCAATTTTTTTGCCAGGAATTGCCATGATTGCTAAAGAAAACTGTTCCTCACGACAACATAGTTTGCCTTAAAAAATGTTTGATTTGCCGTGTCTAAAAATCCGATGTCCATTTTCAAGTACCCAAACTTTAATTTCAAAGAAGAAATTAAGCAAAATTAAACCACGCATAATGGCTGCTACCATGTCGGTTCGAAGCACGAGGGAGGGCCCCACGCGACGCCGATCAACCGGATCTGCCGTCGACCAGCGAAGTCGGTTCCTCCTTCCTCTCCCAATCCATATAACCGACGCCTCTCTCTTCCAGATCAAATCAATCAGATCTCCATTCTTCTCCCCAGCTTAGCCCGCTCCCTCGACCCCCCAAAACCCTAGCGCACTAACCGCCATGGCGACGCAGGCGGAGCCCGCCGCGCCGCCGCGCCGCCTCCTCGGCCCTCCCGTCATCCGCACCGCCCGCCCGTCGCCCGCCTCCGCCGCCGACGCCGACGCCGACGCCGCCGCGGCCGCGTCGCACCCCTTCCTCGACCTCCTCGACGCGTCCTTCAACGCGCCGTCCGCCGCGGAGGCCAAGGCCGCGCTCAGGCCGCGGAGGGCGCTCACGGAGAACTGCTCCGCCACGTACGCCAACTCGGGCAACCCCTGCCTCGACCTCTTCTTCCAGGTGGTGCCCGACACGCCGCCCGAGCGCGTGCGCCAGCTGCTCGCCGCCGCGTGGGCGCACGACGCGCTCACGGCGCTCAAGCTCGCCTGCAACCTCCGCGGCGTCCGCGGCACCGGCAAGTCGGACAAGGAGGGCTTCTACGCGGCCGCGCTCTGGCTGCACGACAACCACCCGCGCACGCTCGCCTGCAACGTCGCCGCGCTCGCCGAGTTCGGGTACCTCAAGGACTTCCCCGAGCTGCTCTTCCGCCTCATCCACGGCCCCGACGTGCGCAAGGTCGCCAGGGAGGGCGCCGCGGCCGAGAAGGTGAGGAGGAAGGAGAAGAACTTCGCCAAGCAGCGGGAGGCCTTGCGGGCTAGCCTGGCCGGCCGCAAGCGCGCCCGCGAGCTGGCCCCTGTGCCTCCCAAGGCCACCTTCGGCGACTTCCTCTCCGCCGCCCTCTCCAAGTCCGGCAGGAAGCCCATGGAGGTGGAGACCGTCCCTGTGTCTGTCGCGGTCCAGGAGCCGGCCGAGCAGAAGCCCGAGGAGATGGAGGTGGACCAGAAGAAGAAGAAGCCCCGGCGGATGTCCAAGAAGGTCCGGAAGGTGGCCAAGCTCGCCGTGCAGTCGCTGGAGACGTACTACGGCGACCGCGCGTACCGCTTCCTGTTCGAGGCCGTCGCGGACTTCTTCGCCGCCCTCCTCGCCTCGGACCTCGAGCAGCTGGCCACCGGCGGCAAGAAGAGGAAGATCGGGCTCGCCGCCAAGTGGTGCCCCACGCCCGGCTCGTCCTTCGACCGCACCACGCTGCTCTGCGAGGCCATCGCCCACCGCCTCTTCCCGCGCGACTCCGACCCAGAGTACGCCCAGCTCACGGACGAGCACTACACGTACCGCGCCCTCCACCGCCTCCGCCGCGAGGTGCTCGTGCCACTGCGCAAGGTGCTGGAGCTCCCGGAGGTGTACATGAGCGCACAGCGGTGGTCGGAGCTTCCCTACACCCGCGTGGCCTCGGTGGCCATGCGGCGCTACAAGTTCCTCTTCAAGAAGCACGATGAGGAGCGCTTCGACAAGTACCTGGAGGACGTGGAGGCCGGCAAGGCCAAGATCTCGGCGGGCGCGCTCCTGCCGCACGAGATCGCCGCCTCCGCCTTAAGTGGCGTGGAGGACGACGTGTCGGAGCTGCAGTGGCGCCGCATGGTAGACGACCTGCGCTCCAAGGGGGCGCTGCGCAACTGCATCTCCGTCTGCGATGTCTCCGGCAGCATGGACGGCACCCCTATGCATGTGTGCATCGCGCTGGGCGTGCTCACGTCGGAGCTCAGCGAGGAGCCCTGGGCAGGCAAGGTGATCACCTTCAGCCAGAGGCCCGAGATCCACCTGATCAAGGGCAAGACCCTTCGGGAGAAGATGAGTTTCGTGGAGACTATGCAGTGGGACATGAACACCAACTTCCAGGCGGTGTTCGACCAGATCCTCCGCACTGCGGTGGAGGCCCGGCTGGCGCCGGAGAAGATGATCAGGACCATTTTCGTGTACAGTGACATGGAGTTCGACGAGGCGTCGGCGACCGGCGGGTACTATGCTCGCAGCAGTTCGTGGGACACGGACTACGAGGTGATCTGCAAGAAGTTCAGGGCTGCCGGGTACGGCGACGCGGTGCCCCAGATCATCTTCTGGAACCTGCGTGACTCGAAGTCGACGCCAGTGACCTCGACCCAGCCTGGGGTGGCCATGGTGAGCGGCTTCTCCAAGAACCTCCTCAAGATCTTCCTGAAGAACGACGGCGTGGTGAACCCCGAGGCCGTCATGATGGAGGCCATCGCCGGCGAGGAGTACCAGAAGCTGGAGGTGTTCGATTAGATCGATTGTCAGTTGTCTATCAGCTTAGTTTGATCAGTTCTTTTCAGAATTGGCAGCTAGTGTTGATTCTCAGAATTCGAACCGAAACCCCATGCCTTCTAATGCAATAGGTTTTCGTCATTGAACATGATGGTTGAGCTAGTAGGATGATTGTCATGGTTTAGCTTTATCCAGTTTAGTGATGAATCGTCCTTAATTTGGAGTGCATGAATGAACTTCTGAATTCCGGACAGTGTACTGTTCGTGGTGTTTGATTTTCTGAATCCAAACCAAAATCATTCTTGTAACCTTTTCTCTCTCTCTCTCTGTGGTGTGGTGATTGGACTTGATACTGTAACATCGTCCACTGACATATACTGTAGGTAGTTGTATTGTTGATCCAACGACATGCTTCTTTGTTCCTGCATGCCATGGCAGCTTGCTGCTGTTAATTTGCCAGTTCATTTGGATAGTGTATATATAATGCTGAAATACAATTGTTGTGGTGTTTGTCATGGTCCTGTTCCTGCCCTTTATCCGGTTTAGTTTGTCCTGGTGTTTTTGGTTAGCTTCTTGTTTCAGGAGTTGCGAAAACAAAACAAAAAATTTAAAAAAATCTGTTGAACATGTTGCTTTAGTTGGTACTAGGATAGGAATGTAGTGAGTCTCTTTGATTACTGTCGAGGTATGAACTGAATTCAGTTCAGGGCCAGAACTTCTCCGTTTCTGCAGGACAAGAGTTCAGGAATCAGAGAATGAATGAAATGGCTTTGAATGGGCAGGAACAGGAGGTTGGTGACCTAGCAACTTCTCCGCTGACCGCCCTGCAGAGCCTTCAGTGTTGCTCTTGAGATCCAAATTTTTCCGAGGCCGGTCGACTTGATCACCTTCCGCAGATGGTTATTCCTCATCCAATTTAAAGCAGCATAAACTCGTTAAATGATACGTAGAACTAAAACAAAGTTGGGGCATCCGAATATCTGAACATTGGTTCACCACAGAGCAGGACATCTGAAGATACAGACCGGATATAAGATACAGACCGCATCTGCCATCACCTTATTACATCCTCCCTATAATTCTGAATAGTTGGCAGTGGAGTTCTGCTGGCAAGTCATCAACACACTCACAGATGCAGCTGGGGCAAGTGCAGAGAGAATGCCATCAAACAGGATTCAGAGATACAACCGGGGCAACTGGACGAGACATTTTCTAGTTGTCAAATCTGGGATCCCCAATAGTTGGAAAATGCTGAATAAAATGCCCTGGAATCTGGCATCTGCACGTAGCAGGTATAGCCAGGTGGAGGTGTCTGCTTTTCCCGCGGGCAATGCTGAATGAAATGGCCTGCAATTCGAAAGAATGTGTTAAATTATATTCTTTTTCTTTGCGGGGAATGTTAAATTATATGCTAAACACATTCACAGAAAATGCAAAAATATAGTGGAATAGTATAGTTCACATATTCACACACACAAGGTAAATAATCTGTTACAATTTGTATTGAAATCTCTACGAGTTCAACGGCTGGAAACAATCGTCTAGTTAGATTGTCAAAAAAGATCAAGTAATACCAAAAAAGAAAAGAAACCTGGTCTTACCATTTTCCACGAACGGGTGTCAGTTGCGATAGCGCTATTTGTGCGGATCCCAAGCCAGGAACTAGCGACGGTGATTTCGGGAGCATCTACGCTCAGGCACCGAATCGCCATGTCCGATTTTGCATCCCTATTACTACCGCTTCAGTTGAGGATCAATATCAGGTAGTTCTGATAATGACATTGTTATTGCAGGTTCAGAGGTGGACTAATCAATATAGCCAACATTTGCAATGGAAAAAGCTTGCTGAAATCTATGAGGGCCAAACTGAGCTTCTTGCTCAACCCGGTGAACCCCAACACTAGTAGAAAAGAGGGCTTTGGTCCACCCCGGGTTAGCCCATTAGTCCCGGTTCAGTCTAGAACTGGGACTAATGGGAGCATTAGTCCCGGTTCGTGCGCCCAGGGGCCACGTGGGCCATTTGTCCCGGTTCGTCTGGACCTTTAGTCCCGGTTGGTGCCACGAACCTGGACTAAAGGGTGCGATGCCCATTAGTCCCGGTTCGTGGCACCAACCGAGACTAAAGGGTTAGACCTTTAGTCCCGGTTCGTGCCACCAACCGGTACTAATGGGGTTTGAGGCATTAGTGCCGGTTCATGGCACGAACCGGTACTAAAGGTCCCATTTTCAAACTCCACCCCCCCTGGATCGCCTTTTCAGTTTTAAAAAAAATAAAAAAAATGATGAAAATGTCAAAAAAATAAAAGAAAACAAGTTTCCCATGTGATATGTGGTCTAGTTGTTGGGAAAATTTACAAATATGAATTTCGACTTTATTTGCAAAATCTCTCTAGAATTTAGTAAAATGGGCATAACTTTTGCATACTAACTCGGATGAAAAAGTTTTTTATATGAAAAATCATCTACTCGAAAAGTTACATCCAAATTTAACTGGGGGTACCCCGTTAAACATTTTTAGAATCCTCAAAAACCTAACAGAAAAAAGTTACGGGGCTTTTAAGATCTAGAGTGGAAAAAATCGAAAAAAATTCAAACTGTGGTCAAACAATGGTCAAACTAATTATTCTAGAATATTAGTGTTACTAAATAATTATTTCAGTTAATTTGAATTTTGGTCAAATCTGGTCAAACTGTGGTCAAACAATGGTCAAACTAATTATTCAAGAAATATTAGTGTTACTAAATAATTATTGTTTTTTAAAACAATATTTTCAAACTCAAACAGTGAAATGTGTCACTTCATGCTCACGCAAAATTCCTGAGGGTTAATAGGATTGACATCTTACTATTGTCAGCAAAACAACAAGTGCAGACTTGAAAACGAGGGAGAATAGAACCCAGAAGTTAAGCGTGCTCAGGCTGGGGGAGTGGGAGGATGGGTGACCGTTCGGGAAGTTAGATGATTAGGAATGATGAGGGGTGATTAGAGATTAGAGGATAAATTGAGCAGTGGTGAGGGGTGACCGTTCGGGAAGTTAGATGATTAGAGATTAGAGGATGGGTGACCGTTCGGGAAGTTAGATGATTAGGAATGATGAGGGGTGATTAGAGATTAGAGGATAAATTGAGCAGTGGTGAGGGGTGGTGATTAGAGATTAAAGGTTAAAATAATTCAGAAATTTGAAAAAAAATCAAATTTTTTTAAAAAAAATCATAAAATTTCCTTTAGTCCCGGTTGGTGTTACCAACCGGGACTAAAGGTGGAGCTCCACGTGGCCACGACCTTTAGTCCCGGTTTTAGTTTGAACCGGGACTAACCGGGACTAAAGGCCCTTACGAACCGGGACTGATGCCCCCTTTTCTACTAGTGCAAATAACACAAACCGGGCCTACCCCTTAGATCGGACTAAACCGGGTCGTTTCCTACTGACTTATGAAACTTCCATGAGCTATAAACCCTAGTACGCATGCAGTCATCGATCCTTGACCTCGCCGTACTGTAAGCAACCTCCCGCAGCCGACAACGCCGATAGGCGACATCGTCTCACCACCCACTTGCCATTAGGATCCTCCAATCGATCTTCTTGTTGTTCATGCTAGTTGTTCTACAACCGTATTGCATCTTCTTTTTTTGAATCCTCTATATACAATGATTCAATGATTTACAAGTGGATACTTTATACATTATTGGATTGATGTTCCTGAACTCAAACAATCCAATGTTTTCAGCTATGCTTACACAGTCAGTGTAATCAGTAAAGCTACAAGAAAATAGCACATGAATCAATTATGCTCAGCTGCTCAAGTACTATGTTATTTCGTAACCGTTCTGAAATTTATAATGTTTTGGTTCGATGCACAATACCTTTTATGAAAGACAATTAACTAATTTATATTATTTCATAACTGTTACTTTCATATGAATCTATTAGACAGAATAAGAGACAAATAGTAAATCCTTAGTCAGAAGTAATTTGAAAGCATCTGCTCCTTGTATTGTTTAATTTCAAAGCATCGACACTGTAATCACTAATTATGAGCTAGTACATTGCGTGGCCGGAGTACTGTTTAATTGGGAAATAGCAAAATGTATACCTTCTGTGACGACAAATTACAGTGTAGCACCTTGGGAAGATCCACAATGCTACCAATTGTAGGGACGACGTACAGAGAAGTAGAGGAGAGCAGGGAGAGGGAAGAACATCTCCGGCCAACTTGCTGATGCCGCCACAGCGGCGTCCTTGCTGATGCCACCACAGGGGCGGTCGTGACAAGGTGGGGGATGAGGCAGAGGCGGTCCGCAGCAAGGTGGGCGGTGGCGATTAGCCGGAGGTCAGGGCCGGTTGTGGTAGGAGAGGAGATGAATTTGGACGACGGGCACGAGACGGATCCAGCGACCGCGAGCAGGCTAGTTCAGGGTGCGACCCAACCAGATGGTGGCTGCTATCCAAAATAGCGTCGAGGATGGGACGTCGTTAGCATCTGCGTCCACACTGGGACGTTGTTGCCCACCGCGTCCTTACCATATTTAAAATTTCCATTTATACTTTATTACTTTCGTAATTACTGGATTGTTAATTACTATTAATAAAAATTTCGGGAAAACAGTGGTTCGGTGGTGGTGCGGGACGGAGGGCGCCCGCGGCCGTCCTGGTCCGTCGACCAGGTTGTTGGCAGATTTACCGAGCCGTGGATCAGATGAGGAGTCTTGGACGTTACGGAAAAGCTGAGCCGTCAGTCGTACGTGGGTGAACCACACGTGCGCGTACGGGGCCAAGCCGCGACCCCATGCCACCGCCGCTCCGGTGCTGGTTCATTCTCGAAACCCTCGGTCCCCTTTCTCTTCCCCGAGGAACATCACTTCCACCATTGCGTTCTATAGTTTATATTAGCTAGTTGGTGAGGTAATAGCTTACCAAGGCGATGATGAGTAGCTGGTCCGAGAGGATGATCAGCCACACTGGGACTGAGACACGGCCCAGACCCCTACAGGAGGCAGCAGTGAGGAATTTTCCGCAATGGGCGAAAGCCTGACGGAGCAATGCCGCGTGGAGGTGGAAGGCCTACGGGTCGTCAACTTCTTTTCTCGGAGAAGAAACAATATTAGGGTGATAAAATTGGCAACCTAGGTATACGCGTAGGACTTGTAAACTGAAACGGAGGTAGTATTATATATTAGTATCATATTGTACTCTATTTATTGACATGCATGACACAAAGTAGCATAGCATTTATAATGATACGGTATCATGATATGATAGTACATCCTCTCTTTCTTCATTTAATGCTATGACACCTCATCAAAATTGTCTAGTTGGCATGCATGATACTAGCTATGATACTACCATTATGACCAGCCTAAGAAACGGCCGTGGGGGTCTGCCACTGCCGTCGCTTTGCAGGTCCCCCCCTGCGGGAGGAGTTCGCCAAGAACCTTGAGAACCCAGATAAAGTTCATCTGGTGTTGTTGCCGACGAGCGAGGCCAACCGTGCCGAACCTGCAGACTCAAATGCTGGGTCTGGTTACAGCCTATGGGTGGGCGGTGAGGCCAACTCCACCGCGCGACCCTATCCTGTCTGGCGCCGTCCGTTTGGGGTAAAACGAACAAACGAGGCGGCCCAGCGCGCGGGAGCAAACGGACTTTTGTCCGTTTTGTGTCCGCTTTCGACCCATCCGCGGCCCAAATTTGCGCCGCTTTTAGGGTGAAACGGACAGCACGCGGACGGGCGGGACGCGCGCGCTTGTCCGCCCCTGGCCCGCCTGTCGGTGACACAAACCAAAACCCCCCGCGGCCCCTTTGGCGCCGTCCCCCCCCCCAACTAGACAATTTTTGTGTTCTATAGTTTATATTAGCTAGTTGGTGAGGTAATAGCTTACCAAGGCGATGATCAGTAGCTGGTCCGAGAGGATGATCAGCCACACTGGGACTGAGACACGGCCCAGACTCCTACAGGAGGCAGCAGTGGGGAATTTTCCGCAATGGGCGAAAGCCTGACGG
>NC_041389.1:500557245-500570235 GCF_002162155.2 Triticum dicoccoides
TAAGGAAGCTATAAGTAATGCAACTATGAATCTCATGGAGAGTTCGATCCTGGCTCAGGATGAACGCTGGCGGCATGCTTAACACATGCAAGTCGAACGGGAAGTGGTGTTTCCAGTGGCGAACGGGTGAGTAACGCGTAAGAACCTGCCCTTGGGAGGGGAACAACAACTGGAAACGGTTGCTAATACCCCGTAGGCTGAGGAGCAAAAGGAGAAATCCGCCCAAGGAGGGGCTCGCGTCTGATTAGCTAGTTGGTGAGGTAATAGCTTACCAAGGCGATGATCAGTAGCTGGTCCGAGAGGATGATCAGCCACACTGGGACTGAGACACGGCCCAGACTCCTACAGGAGGCAGCAGTGGGGAATTTTCCGCAATGGGCGAAAGCCTGACGGAGCAATGCCGCGTGGAGGTGGAAGGCCTACGGGTCGTCAACTTCTTTTCTCAGAGAAGAAACAATATTAGGGTGATAAAATTGGCAACCTAGGTATACGCGTAGGACTTGTAAACTGAAACGGAGGTAGTATTATGTATTAGTATCATATTGTACTCTATTTGTTGACATGCATGACACAAAGTAGCATAGCATTTATTATGATAGGGTATCATGATATGATACTACATCCTCTCTTTCTTTATTTAATGCTATGACACCTCATCAAAATTGTCTAGTTGGCATGCATAATACTAGCTATGATACTACCATTATGACCAGCCTAAGAAACGGCCGTGGGGGTCTGCCACTGCCGTCGCTTTGCAGGTACCCCCCTGCGGGAGGAGTTCGCCAAGAACCTTGAGAACCCAGATAAAGTTCATCTGGTGTTGTTGCCGACGAGCGAGGCCAACCGTGCCGAACCTGCAGACTCAAATGCTGGGTCTGGTTACAGCCTACGGGTGGGCGGTGAGGCCAACTCCACCGCGCGACCCTATCCTGTCTGGCGCCGTCCGTTTGGGGTAAAACGAACAAACGAGGCGGCCCAGCGCGCGGGAGCAAACGGACTTTTGTCCGTTTTGTGTCCGCTTTCGACCCATCCGCGGCCCAAATTTGCGCCGCTTTTAGGGTGAAACGGACAATGCGCGGACGGGCGGGACGCGCGCGCTTGTCCGCCCCTAGCCCGCCTATCGGTGACACAAACCAAAACCCCCCGCGGCCCCTTTGGCGCCATCCCCCCCCCCCAAACCCTCCCACGTCCCGCCCATCCCACTCCCTTCCCGGCCAGTCCATGTCCGACGCCTAGCCGAACTCCGACGGGCTGGCCGTCGACCCACCCAGAATGGCCAAGAAGAAGAAGGGCAAGGCACCAAGGAAGCCACGGTCGGAGTGCACGCCGGAGGAGATCGCCAAGTTGGACGCGGAATCGGCGAAGAGGAGGAGCCGGAGGGCGGTCGCCAAGAACAACATCGCCGCGGCCAAGAGAGCCGCCGAGCGTGCTGCGATTGAGGCCGCGCGGCACAAGGCCGAGGTCGAGAAGAAGGAGGCCATCGTCAGCAAAGCGCACGCCCTTCTCATGGCTGGCATTTGTCGCCCGCCCGGTTTCTCTGGAGGGGCCGTCGGTCCGGCGAGCACAGGGTTGTCGGTCGCCCGACCTCCGCACTGCCAGTCGCCGACGTCGTGGACCACGCCCTTGTCGCCTTTCCTTCGCCAAGGCACGACGGCCAGACCCGTTTCGGGGGGTCGCCGGACGTGAACGTGATCGCGCCGTCCACACCACGCCCCTCGGCCGTCATCGACCTCAATGTCACTCCTGGGTCCAGCAGCGTCCGCCGGCCGTCCATCGAGATGCAAAGAAAGTAAGCACGACCACCGTTTACCGGCACCATGCCATCCCCCCGCGTCTTGTTTGACGGAATGCCAACACCAACGGCACCGGTCGACGACCCCTACTACGACCAGTTCATGGAGGAAGTGATCTACGATGGTGGCCACGTCCCTGCCTTCGACCCCGAGGAGACCCAAAGTCGACAAAAGACAAGGTGCAGTTGGCCAGAAAGGTCTGAACCCAACTCCTTCTCGCTACTGTGTTCCATTTTTCCATATAATTAAATTCAGCTACGGAAAAAGTTTACTGCGATGTTGTCTGTACGAGGTGCTTAAATTAGTAGGAATTAGTGCATCTGCTCCTTACTGCAAACTGTTTTTACGGCAATGCTACACGTACGGGAGTCTTACGGGAGTTTTACTGTCAGAACGGCACTCAGTGAATTTATAGTATTCTTGAAGTGTGCACGCTATACTGAACATGCATCTGTTGGGAAAATTCAGATTACGGCTAGGGAGTGCACCTCCAGACCGGACACCATGTCCGTCAAGGATGAGTGCTCTGGAGCAGTCGATTTGCAAGTATGCATAGAAACCTACGAAGAGTGTTGTACGGCCAGCACTTGGTTTGACTTTTGATTCACTTGGTGAGGCATATGACTACTACAATTTGCACTTCTGGAAGATCGGTTTCGGAATTAGATATGGTAAGAGTAGACTCAACGCCGAGAGGACAATGTGCATGCATGAAATAGTCTGCGGTTGCTCGGTGAGTACTGATTTTTGATTACCTACGTATCAAGCTAAAATGGTAGGTGTGCCTTTGCTGCGCAATTCTTGTAAAATTGTACCGACTTTCTGTTTGTTGTAATGTATGCAGGGGAAACCAGAGGCAGAAAATAGTAGATCGTGCAGGTGCTAGTGTCCGTTATTGATTAGATTTTTGCGAGCGTCGGACAACAGCTGGTAAGGGCGGTAGTCCAGGTCGTATGGGCAAAACCTGAGCCGTCTCTAGCTATGGCTGTACTTCACGTCTGCGTGTGGGTCCGCTGTGCGAAACTTGTCGAGGGTTTGGAAGGGGGATTTGACGAGCAGTGAGTCCGAGAAGTAGTGGAAAGGGACCTCGTGGCAATGGCGTGTGCGGCGGCTACGACTTCTTGCGGCGGAGCGGCGATGGAAGCCAGTGGGATCGAGTTCCCGCTGGATCTAGTTGACCGGTGAGTTTCTGTACCCTAATGCGCGTCTATGGATCTGTGTGCTTCCGTGAGTTTCCCAACTTCCCGCCGCAGCTTTTGACTCTAGCTGTGGCGCAGACGAAGATTTATCTGGAATGTGAGTGAGACATTTTTAAAAATTCAAAAATGAGTGCTGATTTTGATGAATTATGATTGAAGCTGATTTGTATGTTGTCATAAGTCTGTATGTGACGCAGACTTACAAACGACTGGGCTTCTGCCATTGAGAAGGAATGCAGCCAATGAGAGAGCATTTTAATGTCGGCGTATTTGTGACCTATCTAGGGCGGCACTGGAGTGGGTTGATCAAGCCAACAGTTATCCCCATCGGACTGAAGGTTACTATTGTGTCACACATTTTATCATGGTTTGCGAGTGGTGCTTAGTTATCTAATGCAGTTCATTTCTTTTGAAGTTGCTGGTGTGCAAGCAAGGAATATGCAGACCATTTGTCGGCGATGTGGAAAACATTGGAGGTGAGTCCCTTTTGGTAGAGATCAGTTGTTGACAGGGACAAATCGATTATGTATTTATGATTGTTCGACTTAAGGGATATCCTCATGGCCAGCGGATTAATTGTGCTGACGCAGGAGCAGCTCTGATGAATGGGGTACAGTGCGATGACAACAATGCTGCTATGGGTGAAGATGGTGTATCCAGTGATGCATAAATGTTATGAAAGGGCACTGCTGCAACACGTGCACTCGGCGTTTGGTGTTGATCAGAATAAAATGTGATAACTAGTTTTGTTAATCTGTGTGTTGTAGTATGAGTATTTTTCTGGTGTGTTTCAGTGAGCATTTGCTCCACCCTTGTTCCTCCAGTTCGGTATGTGAGGTCAAACTGTGGTGTGCACATGGTTGGGAGATAGCTAATTGCTCTGATATGGTCTATATGTGAGTGATGAGGACTTATGTCTTTCCTGCATTTTGAGATAACCACACAATGCCGCTGTTGGAGGGTGGGTTTGTGCCCAGTGGGATCCAAAATCTGAAAGCATAAGACTGAATGCCTAGGTGCTGCTTTTGGTAGCCAGCAGAAGAGATTTCAAACCGAAGAACATTAATTGTTGGAATGGCACCGCCCGAGTCGGAAGCAGCTGCAAATGGCACGACCATGAGGTCTGCCGGCGTGGACGACGGAACAAATATGGAGGGTCGGAAAAAATCTTTCTCTGATCTGGGTGTTGCGTCGAGGTTTTCTTTTGCCTCGTCGAGAGTTTTTTATCCGGGTGTTTTCGGTGTTCACTGGCTCTTTTACGACCAGCCTGCCGGAGCACGACCAGCCTGCCGGAGCAAGCGGGGAAAGTTGTATACGAGGTGAGCACCGGTAGTCCTAGCAGTTCATGCTTCGTTCTTTTTCTTTTCTGAACGACATGCCTCGTTCTTTTGGTTAGCACGTGCAGTATGTGAGGACGCCATGACTTTCAGGGTGAAGTAGTCCAGATGGAGCGCCGTGCAGCCAACAGTCAACACGACCCAGAAGAAATAAATGCGCCAGCGCAGCTGCCCATATCAGAGACGATACACACCGAATACTGACTGCAATACGTTCGAGGGCGCAGATCTTTATGCGAACGGACGTATTTGATTTCGGGATCAGCTGAGCACGGTCTCAGAATCGAATATCCGTGCAAAATCAGTTTATTTGGACCTGAGAGGAAGTAATGGGGATGCACATCATGGCACGGCGAACCATGGCTCGAATGTCGTCCCGACTATTGTTTCAACATGGATGGCTATTGGAAATGTCCTTGGGGTACTTGACTCCCGCCAACGGAATTAGCACCCAGTATATTATCTTTTCCCACTTCTTTTCGCAAGCATTCATTTTTTAGGGTGCATGATCTGAATTCATTACAAATATAGGTGGTCCCCCTCGCTGAAAATGGTGGCACTCTAATAGGTTCAGGTCATCTCTCGCCTATTGCGCTGCGGAGGGAGGTGCGGAAACATGGCATGTTGGCTAGGCCTATCCTAAAGAAGCATGCTTGCTAACAAGTTGGTATCCTCCAATCTCTCACATATTAAACATTGTAAACATATAATAATACTAATGAAATATGGTGGAGAGAATAACTTGGTAAGCACACAGATTGGTTACTACCTAGATAGCTAGCTCATTGAGGCACATTCAGCTAGCAAATGGAATAAGTGGAAGGTATATATAGAAGCTCTCATCTATGCAATAATGAACGGTACATACATATAAGCATGTGTACATAGGAACTCGAGATGCATGATACACAAAGTCTAAATTGCATGAGCACATCACGCAACTGTTATGCATAGAAGCCACAACTATTAATTCTGGGAATTTAGAGCAACTCCAATTTCGACCCAAACGAACGCACGCTTTGTCTGCCTTTTGTTCATTTGGGTCGGTCGTCAGCTCGTCGTCCGTCCTGTTTTTTGTTTGGGTCGGCAGTGCGCCCAACGCGTAAACCCATTTCGCCCTCACGGTCGGCTTGCCGTGGTTTTTCAAACATAATTCAAATAAAATACAAACATTTTACATAGTTTCACAAGCAAACAAATATAACATAGTTCACAAGCCAAATAAATATATCATAGTTTACAAGACAAATAAAAATTAAATTGTCTCAAATGCATTTAAAAAAAGTACATCTATTGGTTGCCAACGTGAGCTCACACATATGCTCAACCAAATCATCTTGCAGTTAAATGTGAGTTTTCTAATCACGCATTTGATGATGAAATTGGATGAACTGTGCAAATGTTGCCGCTCCTCCATGTTGAGGCACAACATTGTCACCTGAAACTGAAACCCTTGGTCGTAGGTACGTTCCGGGCGCTCATCCTCTACGATCATATTGTGCATGATCACACAAGTAGTCATCACCTCTCACAAATTCTTGGTGCTCCAAGTTCTACCTTGCGGGTAAGCCACCGAACAGCTTGCGGGCATCATTGAATCGAAGAAGCTGGCCGACGAAGAGATGTGCGTCTCCCTTGGACCAGGTAGCTAGGTTGGCGTAGTCCGGCGAGCGTGGCGGCGCTGTCGAAGGAGCTGGCCGGGGGCGCGGGAAGGGAGGTCATGCTCACGACGACGTCAGGGGAGCTGCGGTGGCCCAGCGGCAAGGCGGTGGTGGCGGCGACGTGGGAAGATAGCGGTGTGCGGGGAAGGTAGTATGTGGGTGCAGACTGCTGGCGAGGGCACCGGAATTGGGCGGCGGCGGCGGCAGGGTGGGGTGACTAGGGCCGGCCCTGAGGGGGTGGCAGGAGGGCGGCCGCCCAGAGCCCCCGAAATCTAGGGGCCCCCTCCAGGGTTCGCAAGGAGCCCATGGCCCAGACCATAAGGAGGCATCGACCTAGAGTGCACGGAGAAATCCATGTTTTCCTTCTTCCCATCGCGAGTTCGCCGCTTCGTGATGATCCTATTAATAACATATCACATGTCGAGGTTTTACATCTTGAATACTATGGAAATGGCGGTAGCAAAATCAGGAGGACTGAGGACGATACATGCTCCAGAATTGTTGTAACTGTCCTTGGAAGTCTGTAGCAGAATCAAATATTGATTGTTAGAACTCAGTTCGGATAGAAGTAAAACAACAAATTTAACTATACAATTAATACATGGTTAGTTGGTCAATATCCTTCCAGAACGTGAATTTGAATTGTGTGGATGCATACTACTACCTGCAAAAGCATGATAGACGTCATTCACCATATATGTTTCTCTTCCTGTGTTTTGGTTGCATTATCTGTCAGGTAATTCATGATTTCTCGAACTCCTATCTGAGCAGCAAAATAATGACAAAGATTGTTACAGCCTTTGACTCACCTCTATGAGCAGCAGTGAGTTGGCGATGATCCTGAAAAAAATAAGGGAACCAAAAGAGCTACATTAATTCCAGTCCGAAGTAGTTTAACAAGTATTGTAGGAAATATTTTTGATCTAAAAATGAAACTATCCATTAGTTGCACAATAAATCTCTCGTGCTAGTTGTACAATCTAGCAGTTTGGTGGCATGGACAGAACAGACTTTCAGAGTTTCAGTACTTCTTTCGTTTGAACCTTCAGACATAACCAAGCACACCAAAGATAAACCATCCAGCACACTTTCCTTGCTACAAGAGAGCATACAACTGAAGCAGATCTCCATCATTAAATTGTTGATTTTATCATAATATTCCAAGAAGAGTCAGTCTCCTGGTTATTAATTTAATTTACAACTAATTTCCCAGCAAAAGATTGCTTTCTAGTTGGAGATGTAGAATTAAAAGAATATGTTAAGTTGGCTAGACAAGTATTGCTAGATTTAAGCTGGTTGGACATGTTTTATTGTAAACTAATACAGTAGTATATAGCAACTGTATATTTGCACAAGTTGATTACAGCCGTGCGCAGGAAGACTAATCTCAGCTTCTCGCTGGAGTACTTCTTGTACACCACTTTCAGCTTGCTCTTATGGCAGTCAGGTGTGAGCCAGTTGTTTGAACAACACAGAGATACAAAATTAATTAAAAAAAGCCATGCGTGCCATCTCAATATCCTCTCTATCTCTCTCTCGGCTGGGTATGAAAGACGGGACAAGCTGCAAATATACAAGGTGGCAGAAGGGCCGGTTCGTACCATCAGGAGAAGAAGCAGGCGCTAAGCCTCTGCCGCCGCTGGTAGCCCGCCGGAGTATCCCATCTTCGCCGCCCAGCAGGCCCTCGGCCGTGCTCGCGACCGACAGGCCCTCGCCCGCCGCAGGCCGCCCGCGCTCCGCAGCCGCTAGCCCGCCAATCCCATCTTCTTCCCTTGATGTGCCGCAGTGGAAGAGCTGAGCGCAGATCGAGGGAAGTGAGCCGGTGGCGCACATCGAGAGAGGGAGGTGCGGCAAGCAGGCAAGTCTCGTCCCGACTTCACGAGCCAAATAGAGGAATGAGCGTTGTATGGGGAGGTGCGGGTGCATTGCGTGAAATATTCCTCTGCGGACGGAGTATGGTCAGCCATGGAAAATTGCTAACTCCACCCCAAAACGCTATTAGATTAATGATGTCTGTTAGATTAAGATTTATGGGTCTAATTGTGCGGTACAGATTGGTTTGTGTAGTGTTGTGGGTCTAATTGTGGGGCGCATATAAGAAAATTCTTGTTTAATTGTAGATATACTAGCAAATGGCCCGTGCGTTGCAACGGGAGAAAAAATTCATAATTTTTAATGGTCATGATCACATTTCGCTGCATCACCGAGATATAATATCTCTCTCAATTTTGCAAAATCATGAACATTTTGAAATTATCAACAATTTGTTAAACTCATGCACATATTTGAAATCGCAAACAACATACTATTAAAATTTTCTGAACATTTTCTACAATCAAGAACATTTTTTTAATTTATGAACATTTTCTGCTATTTACAAACATTTTTTAAAAATTGTGAACATTTTTAAGCAATTTTCTTGAACTGGCAAACATTCTATAATCAATGAACTTTTTAAAAAATTTGGGTGGAATAGTTATTGAATTTGATGAACTTTTTTGATTTAACGAACATTTTTGAAAATGCCCGTGCGTTGCAACGGAAAAAAACTATCAAGTTATACATGTTTGGTAGATATAAAAAAGTATGAATCAAATTCATAAAGTATATACAAATGATGTCATGATGAGATAAGACAATTTTAAAATATAATTTCTAAAACAAACAATATGATGCTCATGAAGACTTGATTGTTTAAGGCGTCACAACAAAATATTTTGTGGCTGAGCAAACTGCATTGACGGACCCTACCTGAGCTATACTAATAAATAAAGTGTCTCGCCTTGACTTAGCATAACGGTGTTTATCATAACCACTATTGTGATACGAGAATAAGCATAACTGTGTATGGAAGCAAAATAGACATTTAGTCATTTTAATATAGCTTACAAAGACTAACCCTTAGAAAGTTATGTCAATTTTGTTGGGTTCAGCGTTGTTCAAAACACGGAAACCCTTTTCTACCCGACGCGAAGGACTAAATAAAATCATAAAACGAGCTCTATAGATCTCCTAATAAAACCTTTATGGAAGCTACAATTAGTTTTGTTCATTATTTACGGATGTGTTTTATTTTTTGTGAACATTTGTTAAAAGCTGATGGACATGTTTTTTAAATTCCTGAATATGCTTGGAATATTGGATCATTTAAAAAATCATGATCATTTTTTATTTCATGAAAATTCATTTGAAATCATGATTTGTTTATAATATATGAGCAATTTTTTAAGTCATGAACATTTTGTAATTTATTGAATATTTTTCAAATTCACAAACAGTTTACCATTTTCCTACTTTTTTAAAACTCACAACTGTTTGATATTTTGGAAATCCGAAATTAATTTTGGGATAAAAAACCAAAACAGAAATAAAAAAGTAAAAAAAATAAAAAATAAGGGGCACCACGAATCCGAAATTAACTTTTAGAGAAAAAACCAAAACAGAAATAAAAAAGAAATACAAAACAGGGGGCGCCACAACCCGCACATGGGCTGGCCCATTACTGCGCAAAGATAGGTAAAAAGAAAGAGGAAAAGCACCGGGAACCAGGGACCGAACCCTGGTCTCCTGTGTGGAGCGTCATATCCTCAGCCATCGCGCTACTTAACCATTGTTGTTCTTATTCTGTATCAACCCTTAATAAACCCAGGAGCTATATTTGAAATTAAAAACGAATCGTTTTTTCCATTTACGGGTGGCATTGGTGGGTAATTATTGTCAACTTCCAGGGTAATTTTTATGACGTACGGGCAGAAACCCAATTCTCTTTATTATATATATATATATAAATATAAATATATACTACCAAACATGTCCGTGCGTTGCAACGGGAGAATAAAAC
This sequence comes from Triticum dicoccoides, assembly GCF_002162155.2. Classification (NCBI taxonomy): domain Eukaryota; kingdom Viridiplantae; phylum Streptophyta; class Magnoliopsida; order Poales; family Poaceae; genus Triticum; species Triticum dicoccoides. The sequence continues at coordinate 500,567,077 of NC_041389.1, forward strand.
ACATTCTTCTAACATAATAAACACGACTTATGTTCATGATATCTATTTTAACATGCCGCCTCATCCATGTTATTGCTTATCATCATTCCCGCCTTCATCAACTATGATCGTGGTGTCCATCTGATCACATTACGTCCGTACGCGGTCAATCCCATGGTGACGATCTCGGTCACCGCCTAAACCCTAGACCCACTCACACTTGCCACTGAACCACACCATCACAAGTGAATTTCTAATAGTTTAAAAACTAATCGGCGAGCTGGACGTGACGCCCGCCCTTCCCGTTGCAACCTACACCTAGTCACACACTATCCCTCCTACGCCCATGCACTTTAAAATAGTATATTGGTTTTCAAAATGCATCGATATTCTTTAAAAAATATATAATCTTTTTAAATCACATGGACTTCTTACAAGAGAATGGATATTTTTAATTACGATTTTTAAGCATGTGAACACTTTTTAGAATAACAGAAACTTTTTCTTGCAGAAAAGGGTGAACAATTTTAAAATTATATGAATATTAGTTTAACACGTGCCAACTTTTCTTAAAACTTCGCAAAATTAAAATGCACGAATGGTTTCTAATAATTACACATCATTTTTCAGAAGGCAAAAACATTTTAAATATTAATTTCTGATCGTATTATTTCCTTTTCGTCCCTAGCAAGAATGGAGTTTATTCTTTCCTTCTTCGACATGAGAGTTTTAATCTTTCTCTTAATTCCATTCCTTCCAACCTGATATTATTCCTCTTAATTTCTTTCCTTCCTTAAGGACACACCATATTACCATTCTCTTAGTTGCTCCTTTCTGGTTTATTATGCACTGTATGAACCGGGATCAGTTGGAGACAATTTATTTTATATGTTACTTTACTGGATGTGCAAGCATATATGTTTTTGTCTCGTGTGCCCTAACATGTGTATAGATGTTAGTGTAACATTATCTAATTCTTCTCCATGTATGTATGGTGTTTGTTTCTTTTTTTTAGTAGCCAGTCATTATGAGTTCATGAGGGACATCTACATAGGAGAGTGGAATGAAGTGGCTAGGGTTGGTTCGGCGAGCGGATGAGGAAGAATATATAAAGGGTCGGGTGAGACAGCGTGGGCCGGGTCTGACGTGGAGGACACGCCCGGGCACCCCCGTATCCGGCCCATATTTAGGCTATATAAGGGTGGCGGTCGGTCCGGACGTTTGAGACCCGTTTCAGGCATCCGCCTGAGTCGAATATTCGTGATCTGTCAGTGACCAAACGTCCACTTTTGAGACGGATTGAAGATGTTCGGTTGTAAATGCTCTAACACTTTCGCGTGATGGACCCGAAGATTTTTATCGGTGCGTGAAGGATCCAAAGTATTAATTTCGCAAAGGAAAAAGATCCAAACTGAAAAAAGCAGGTATTTTTCTTAAATGGCAAAAAGAAAAAAAACAGGAATTGTGACATGTGTGCACGCTAGTCTAAAGATAAAGCTAGCCACACACGCGTTAGCTGGTCTAGAAGAAACCAGCAGCCGCGTCGGTAGCGCTCCTTGGACTCGTCGCTCGCACCTTGCTGATTAATTATCTTCTCGGTTTCTCTTCCGTGATGGCAGTTGTCCACAACCGGACCTCCCCCCTGGGTCACGCCGCCCCTGCCGCCTACACCCACTGCCACGCCGCTGGATCTCCACCCCCACCCTCTCCGCTCCACTGGATCCCCGCACGCCGCACCACCCCCGGCCATGGGTGCTGGCTACCCGCCTCCCCCTCCCCCAGCTCCCCCGGATCCTTGCACCACCAGGCCATGGCGATGGCTGCTCCCCTCGCCGGGAATCCCCGCTCCTCCGGCCATGAAGGGCTCCTCTAGCTCCGGCCGTGCGCTCCAGCACCGACAGCCACTCTCGTACTCGTGTAGTTCAACTGCAACCCCACCATCGGATGCGCGGCCATGGCATGCCGACATGCCGTCCCGGCGCAAGTCCTTTTCTCTGTATCTTGACCTCGGACCTTTTTTTTCTGTATCTTCAAATTGGCTCTCTCCCCTCTCTTTTTTTGGATTTCACGCTTCAACTGTTCGTGACCTTCCTCCCAAGTCTGCTTCCGCATTTTTGGTTGGTGAAGCATGCCATCGTTCTTCATTTCAATCCAAATCAGACATGGGTCGGTTTCGCGCGCGAGCACGGCAGCCCCTGAGCAACATTTCAATGCTCGCACTTCCTAGGAACCAGGAGTCCCACGACCGCTTCCCTTTCTTCAGCTCGCTGCCGAGCGTCTCCAGCCAAGACGTGACGTCGGTGAGCCCTCCCCTTCTTCCTCCATCTCTCTTCTCTCTCCCGTTCTTTTCTCTAAGAGCTCTCTCTATCTTTTATTTTTCTGCAGAGAGATGGCCATGGCCGCCCGATGCCGGAGCACCGCCGGCCAAGGACCTGCCGCCATCCAGACCCCCTCCACGCCATCTCCATCTCACCGGAGACCTGCACCAAGTCCCATCCAGCGCCGTCGCCACCCTTCGGCCCCCACCCCGTAGGTCTGCAGCCTGAGCGCTTCAACCGACTTGTGCCTGAAGCAGAGGAGAGGAGCTCCCTGCCACGAGCCTCTCTGGCGCTGGCAAACCAGCAGGCTGACCTCGCCTCCTTCTTCCTTTTTTTCCGCCGCGACGCATCACCCCTTCGCTGTCTCCTACGGCGTGGACGCCGACGACAAGCGGTGGCCCGTACCCGGCGGTGGAGAACGAGGTGAAGCAGTTTAATTAAGGATCGCGGGCAGGATTGTAACTAATGCAGCGTTGTTTTTGTAAAAGCGAAGCGTTTTCTGATATACCCACTTAAAATAGGATGGCAGGTTGAATTCTAATAAATGGGGGACTTTTCTGGAAAAAGGCCGACGACATACGACAGAAACCGAATTTACTTTATTATTAGGTAAAGATAAATATATATATATATATATATATATATATATATATATATATATATATATATATAATACTAGCAAAAGGGCCCGTGCGTTGCAACGGGAGAAAAAAAACATAATCTCCGATGTAATTATGTAACACTTTTTTAATTTAATTTTTGCAAACATCAGAAATAAAGTTACATTGAGTATTTTTTTTTGGACTATGGAATTTGGACGTATCATAGCAATGTTTGTCATGACCCATTTCAGCTCTCCGAT
>NC_041389.1:500570595-500576649 GCF_002162155.2 Triticum dicoccoides
GAAAAACATGGAGAATGTCAAGAGAGGGCGGGGTAGACCGAATTTGACATGGGAGGAGTCCGTTAAGAGAGACCTGAAGGATTGGGGTATCACCGAAGAGCTAGATATGGACAGGGGTGCATGGAAGGTTGCTATCCATGTGCCAGAGCCATGAGTTGGTTGCGAGATCTTATGGGTTTCACCTCTAGCCTACCCCAACTTGCTTGGGACTAAAGGTTTTGTTGTTGTTCTTGTTGTTTTAGAAAAACATGAATATATATTTAATTTGAGAAGGTGTTTTATCTAATTTTTGAGAATGTTTTTAAAATGGAATCATTTTTGTGGTGACTAACATTTTTTTGCAATATTATGTTTCATTTGTAATAGCTTTTGTGAGAGCATCAAACTATGATGCATCCTAAACATAATTTTAAAAATGATTAACATGCAAGATAATAGCATATTTAAAATCTACATATTTTCTGAGATATTTTCACATATAACATGTTAGATTTGAAGTTAGAATTTGACAGATATCAGTATTTTTAAAAGATTTGAATTTGAAAAAAGAAATTAAACAAAGAGAAAAAAAACAGGTCGGGTCGAGCAGCGGTTGCGTGGTGCAACCAAAAGAAAAGAAAGAAAAAAATAAGGGCCAGCAGGCATCGAACTCGTGATGCAGCCAAAAGAAAAGAAAGAAAAAATAAGGTGCAGCAGGGATCGAACCCGGGTCTACAGGACGCAAGACACAAGCTCCAACCAGCGGGATAGATACATATGCATGCAATATGTGAGAGGATTGTTCAATATGAACCAAACACAAGGTGGATGCAGCCGTGAAACATTTTTTCTCACTTAGCGGTGGCATAGCGGGTAATTAGTGCGAACTTCGGGGGCAATTTTCCCGACGGACGACCAGAAGCACTATTTGCTTTATTAGTAGGGAAAGATATATAGGAAAAATTCATCCTACCACCCGGTGGTAGTTACCCCACATGTCTCATATACTAGCATGTGGTACTATATATACTATTTTATTATTTTAAATATGTTTATATACTATATCTAAGATATTTCAAAACAAGTTACATGAAAAAATTGCATATGAGCCCATAATTTTTGTTATATTTGTGAAATACGTACATATTTGTACATAAAAAAGAGCATACTCAAAAAATGGTACATACTACTTAAAAATTTGTATATATACTACCTAATCATTGTTATATACTATATACTACACGTACATACTCTCGGTTTTGATAGATACTACATACAACATACAAAACGCAAGTGGTGGTAACTATCATTGCTCGTAGGAAACATATATATATATATATATATATATATATATATATATATATATATATATATATATATATATATATATATATGAAAAATCCCTTCTACCACCTAGTGGTAACTACCACCTAAGAATCCACCGTCGATCTTCTGTCATTAGATCCGGGCTTGGTTTGTTTTTTTCTCTTTGATTGCTACAGAATCTTAACGAGTTAGGCTAGCTTCCACCCGACCTGTTTCATTATTAATTATATTCATTAGATTAATTGGTGGTTATCCACGGCGTACTCATCGGCATAGCTTATCCGAGAAAATTTGAATGCATGACTATCTTTTCGTATCTTTTCCACGTAAAAATAGATTTATTAGTATACTCTGGTTACGAACCAAAACAGTTTTATTTGCTCGACCTTCCGTTCTGCCTGGGCGACACCTCCCTCAACGCCTGGAGACGGCGGATCGGCGTCTTCGCCGTGGGTCACATCGGCTGGACGGCACATCTGATGCAGTGCAAACCACGGCTGGCCGACGTCGTTCTTTAGTACCACACAATTCAGGTAACTAAATATGAGTAGCGAGATCATAGGTTGTTCAGACTTCCATCTCAAAAGAATTCATACGGTTCCTCTTTGTTGCCTATGTCCCAGTTTTTTTGGTTATGGCCAACGATGGTCAATTTCAACCAATTTGATCAAGAGCATCTGGTGTACATAATCTCTCCTGATTGGTTTCTTTGTTCTTATTTTTTTCTCATCTACAGCATGATTCCGAGGGTCCAAATGTGACGACAGGTACATGAAGGCCGGCATGCATGAAGAGGATGACAAGGCGAAGTTAGATTCTGCACGCAGCACCACTGGATACTTCATATAGTACGACATGCACCCGTGCACCTCGCAGCTACGATTACGGCTCCACGTATTAGTCGTGTGGTGCATCTCTAGTAGACTAGACGAGGCTTGTATCGCAGCTACGGCAGTACACGCATGAATCATTGATGAATGAAGCAACTGAGACACATCGCTGCCACCGTTAATCATCGTGTGGTGGTATCTGCTACGAACTACAAAGTCAAAGGCATAGATCTTTGTTGCGTGCCTACTTGCCTTTGATGCATGCACCACACCATGTCTGCATGACGTGTATATAGCAGAAATGGAATGCTTCAACTCACTGTATAGTTCTGTTGTATATGATGTTCTGCATACTCATTGTACACTTATATACATACTCTGTTCATTCTACGTACTCTTGTGCAACTCACAAAAACCCAAAAACAAAATGCATAATAAATAATTGTACCTACAATTTTTGTGGATGTTGGTTTAAAAAATTATATACTGCCACTAAGTAACCGGTAGTAACACATACTCTAGTCTAGTATTAAAATGTATAAACACATACGCCCTTCTACAATTAAAAAGTATATACATACTCCGTGATTAAGTAAGAAGTAGATATGTACTACATACTCCATACTTTCTTTTAAATATATATATACTACATACTTTTTTTTGACAGAAATGTACCTCAATTCCACATACTCCATACTTTCTTTTAAAGATATATACCACATACTATTTTTTCAACAGAAATATACCTCAATTCCACATACTCCAAACTTTGTATTTTAATGATGTACTACATACTTCCATACTGCTTTTCTACATACCGTGGAACATAACATTCATGCTATGGTAGACATGCACATACCTTTCCAGACTATAAAATTCTGAGTGACCATATTTCTTTTCCTATCGGGCAAACAATTAGTGTCACGGTGATTTGTTTTTCTATTCAAAAGTTGTTTCATCCAGCCAACAATTAAGGAGTAGCACACAAGAGCATTTAGATTAATGCTTCCCGCAACGGAGCTAGCTAGAAAGGAGTACCCAACGCCCCTACAAATCAGCACATGCAGTTATCTTAATGAGCTCACGTGGGACAAGGGTTATCGGGTTTAGAACCTCTCCCAGCGACTACCATTCACCCGTTTGGCTTCATAACAAGGTGGGACACGTGAAGGCCAAAGAATTAGGTGGTAACTACCATTGCTTGTAGATAAAATTTGTCCATGCGTTGCAACGGAAGAAATAGTCCACAAGACCATGTAATTTGTGAACACATGGCACAATATTCTATCAACTAAGATGAAATTAAAAGATAAAATGAGCAAAGCTAGAGGATTAATATACATCTCCAGTGACGAGAATAATTGTGCAAAGCAAAAAGGAGAGCAAGGTATCAACAGACTTAGCTTGATACCACATCAATTAACACGTCTGAAATTTGATCCTCAAACGGACCAATCTTGAAAATATTTTGTTGTTGAATAAATATGAATCGAAGGAATCAAACATATAAAATAATTCTAAGCAATTAAGAATCTACAATTGACACATAATCGTGCTGCTAATAGAAGAATGACCATCTTCTTAAACAAATTTCAGAATGAAAGATATTAAATGGGGAACTTCTGGCTTCTGAGATGATGGAACTGGGTCTTCTCATACTGCTCAAGTACATCCTTACCTTCTCATTTAGGACCTGAAAGCTGAAAAGAAGCAAAAAAGAAAGTCAAATCTGTGGTCATTGAATTTTTTTACAATGTAAACCAAAAATAAGTCTTCCCACAACTACCTTATCAGAGAACTTATATATATTTGAAGGTGTGTCTAGAAGACAATTAATCAAGTCTAACTGATGGATAGCGTTTTTATCAGAAAAGTGGTTATTTCAGTCAGGAACTGATAAAAATGCATCCTATGCTCCAAATGGAAGGTAAATGCTGCATTTCGGAGGAAACGGCATTCCAAACATGTTAAGAAATATGAATATAAGCGAAATTTGGGAAAATATTAAAGATGATTTTACTATTCTTGGAAGCAAGATAAGTTCCTTTGGATGTAGTCGAATTCATTTATTGTCCAACATTATAGTGTTACTAACATGTCTACAATGTTAACTAAAATGCTAACTAAGTGGCAACTATTCTGTACCTTGTAGTTGTGTTTTCTCGAGCTCACTGATGACAAGGGAACAACACATGTGACAGAAGGAGGGGCAGGGAGTTTAGTACATAATAAGCATTCGAAAACAGTCTTTGATGTAAATACACAAGAGATTGGAATCTACAATGTTTAAAGATGGTAATTTCAAAAGGAGTAAGAGCTCGAAACCAGAAACATATGGAGAAACAAGAGCTACACAGATTTTCCATGGTCAACCATTGAGAAGTTTAACGCCTGAGAGAACTGCATGCACTACATCTGCAGAAGATCTACATTGATCACGGGGAGGCACAACCAACATACTGCTAAATGATAATATGCAGTAAATAAAAGTTAGTAAAATATGATTTTGGTTTCACATCCATCTTCTGTAAAGCAGCGGCTCCTGCCATCAAATGCTGATGGGGAGACTATGAACTGTGAATGTCCATTACTTTCTTCCTTAATAGCTACACAAAATGTGTAACAGATGAATAGGGGCAGGTTCTATAGCAAGACAAACCAAGAGGAACATCTAGCCTACAACCATGTTAGGAACCGAAGAAATATAGCTACTGAAACATATTATTATTTTCAGTCAACTTACATATATAGGGTGTAGTTTTTCCCCACCCCATCTTTACTAAAATGAAGCCAACGAAAAACATAAATAAGTTCAGGTCTGTGTGAATGAACACACAGCCACACACATCAGGAAGCTACCTACATACAGACCAAAAATACCAGCCGCATTTCGCTAGCTACTAAGCACCGGTACACAGGATTTATCTTATCACTGATCTAAAATTTTATGCTTCCAGTCAGTGATACTGCTCAACAGGGTCTTTGCTCGGCCCGAACCAATAAATGGAGGTGCCAAGCTAAATGGGATATAACAAAAAACAACGTCGTACCTCAGAATCAGTAACCAAAGACCATTGGCTAGATGGAGATGGAGTAGCAGCAATTCCCAGAAATCTACAAATCTGCTGGTTTGATCTGAAGGTATTTTCTAATATTTGGAAGCAGAAATCACATGAAAAGTCACCTAAAAAGGAGCATCATAGGAACTTATAGCGAAAGCTGAAGAGATGAGAATTCTGGGCAGCAAACATGCCCGTGCATTGCAACGGGAGAAAATAAATAAGAACGGGAAGTATCGCTAGTGATTTCAGCCATCTTAACCATTGAAGAAACTTTTATAAAATGAGATAATTCTGATTGAATCCATGTGAACCCAAAATAAAACTATCCTTATTATGGATCAGAGCAGCAGGACATATGTTCCTTTATTGAACAACAAATATCATAAGCACATTCCAATTTGGGCCATTTCATGTGCATTTTGGTGAAAATATTAAAATGTCAAACTAATGAATAGAGGGTTAAAAATTGTTTTCTGATAAATATGGCAAACTAATGAAATTATGAATACAGTGTTATTTATCTATCATCTCTCAATTTGGAAAAAAACATCAAAAGAGGTTACAGATTGGAGACGATAGCACAACAAAATTGAAGGTCTCACCTAGTTGACAAACGAAGGGAACAACCAAGGGCGGGTGATCCTCTTGGATTCCAGATCAATAAACACAGCGTGGTGCTTCACTACGTTCGCCCCAACTCAAGGGAGACAGTAGATCCATTAGAAATTCATTCCTCCTTCCTGTCGCAACTCCACCTTCTCCTGCAGCAACAGCCAAACCCTAAAACACCGAGCTCCTCTGCATCTCAGCGGGAAAGATAGAGAGAACGGATTGCATTTCACCAGCACACTTTAGAA
>NC_041389.1:500577202-500599652 GCF_002162155.2 Triticum dicoccoides
TGATCAAAATATGCAGGTTTGGCCCCTATCACAAAGCTACTACCTAATGTGCCTTATTGGAATATAGTCTGCCACAATCAAAAGATGAAATAAACAGAAGCAACATTGCATTAGGGAGGTTCATTGCGTACATTCCAGATGTACTTGGCGACGACCATGGTAGTCTCGATGGTGAGGGCCAGAACCTTCAACCCGGATGCTCCTCCGGACGCCCCACACCCTTGCTGACACCGACTTCGCACGGATGGCTGACTTGTCCTGCACCCTGATTTGGCACTGACAAAGATTTTACTTTTAGGAAACAAAGTTATCCATAATGTGAAAGCACTGTAATTGTGCGGCATAGCAGAAGGACATTGACTTTCTGCTTGCAGATTTATCACCTCTAGAAACGCTTGCCAAATTGCCACAACGATAGAGACCCAGCCAGATTAGTGATCTATCTTAACTCTCAAGTATTAACTTATTAAATGTACAATTCAGATGCAAGTGCAGTAGATTACTGCAGTTCAACACTAAATGTACAACCGACAATTCAGATTTTAGAGGGCAAGCACTGTAGAATAGCATATGCGACTTCACATCGGGTCCCTAAGGTGTCGTGCAGCCACTCTGCGGATCCGACAGGCTCAGCCACGGTATGGAGCACACGTACCTCCATATCCCGATAATCAACATCATCATGACACTCGAAGATGCCCAGGCAATTCTGAACCTGACATCCTGACCTGATGGCTTAAGATTTTTCTGTTCTTCAATCTCTACATCCCAAATCAATTCTGGATCATCCAAAACAATAAAAACATTAGTAAGTACTAAAAGGGAAATTAATGACCAAATTCGGATCTTTCTACATGTATTAGACATGCAAAAGTACTGATTGCACATGCATCAGATATTTGCATACTTGGACGGACTGGTTGCATCAAAAATAATTAAGCTCTCAGTGTTAGAAAGTATAATGCTTATATACTGGTAGAATCAAGTTCCTCAAGCATGGTGTTGCAATATTGCTTCTGGCGTCTAGCTCGTCTTCCCATCGTCCTCCACATATGCTAGTTAAACCAAAACAGTGGAGATAAGACAGCAAGGAAGAGGGTCAGTGTTGTACCTCATTGCAATTGAAATAAATCTAATTCGAAACTGTTAGTAACCACGAATTGCTCCAAACTGCATGAAATAAGAAAATTAAATTACTCATATACAGAATGATTAATATTGGTCATGCAATCAGCTGAACAGAGAATAGCATGTTGTACACGCAAGATAACAAAATTAACACTAAGTAATTGTAATGATCAGAAGCAAGAACTGCACACTTAATTTAAAGGAAAAACCTCAAAATCCTAGCATTGCCGGAAGATCTCAATACACGTTCATAGGAGAGCTCTAGCTACTTCCTTCTCTTTTGTGGGAAGAGAGCTGTCTATTCTCTTAACTACAATATTCAGCATTTAACTATTTCATAAGCATCAAAAGAAACTGAAGTTTGTAACCAAACATGTACATATTCTTCGGTTCTGTATTGCCCAAACAATTTATGGACTAAAATGCACGTGAGCAAACGTACAACTATCTTTGAGTTCCTTGCAGATTGTAAAAGAAAACAAAGACATAACATTAAGATGGTAGCTAATTTGCATTGCTAATGGAAAAACAACATGTGTGTGTAATGAAAACAGATCGAACTGGACATGTGTTGTCAACCTCAAGGATTTGCCTTCTGAACAAATTCAGCAAAACAGATTACCTGGCATATAATCACCCAGTCGCTCCCAAGGTCCAAAATCACATGCAGTCCTCCTGCTTAGTTGCTGATTGATGGATGATATGTTGGCGGAGGTATTGGCTGGTGAGGGGCGAGCAAGCGGCCTCCATGGCTGTTGCCCATGGCGTGCAGGTGGTTGACTGTGGGGCTGCAACAGATGGCGCCGGCGACGTGCAGCCACGGTGCTGCACAGGCGAGGTGGGGGAGACACGGGAGGAGGCACAGGAGACGGCGGCCGGGAGCTGCGCAAGAGGCCGGTCATGGCGGCGGTCGGACGTCGATCCCGTAGCTCCTGAAGATTTCCTCTTCCGCCTCGGCATCCCGCTCCTCGACGGCGATGAGGGCACGAAGGTCGTCGATCTCGGCGGTGAAGCGACGGAGCTCCATCTGGACCTCGGCCTTCTCCTTCTACAGGCGCCACATCATGGCCATGGCCTTGCTGGCGGCGCTGGCCGCGGCGAGGCGCTCCTCCTCCATCTCACCCCACAGCGCCCGCGTCTCCTCCTCCGCCTCCACCCTCGCCGCCCCTCTTCCTCGCCGCCCCTCTTCCTCCCCGCCCCTCTTCCTCCCCGTCCATGCCCCCGCCCCTCTTCTCCCCGCCCGGCATCCACATCACGGAGCGCCCCCGCCCCTATTCTTCCCGCATCTGCTCGGGAGGCGTTTTTTTCTTTTAACTCGTCCATACCGGTTGACTTATTATTTGGATTGCGGGTTGAATACCTACAACTATAGGGTTTTTTTTGCAAAAATGACGACGACGTACGACAAGAAGCGTTCCCTTATTTATTAGTACTAGTACAAATGCCCGTGCGTTGCACCGGGCTTAAAAAGAGGCACTACGTGCTACATGTGTCACTGTGCTCCACTTTTTATTTTTTATTTTAATAAACGTCGATCGTATGGTTAAATGTGAAAATTTCCTTTCTTTTAAATAAAATTTAATCCTTTCATAAAATTAGAACAATTTTTAAAGAGTTAATGTTTTTATAGATATTTGAACATTTCTGAAAAAATATTTTTACAGTTTTTTTGTAAATAATGTTCTTTTGTTTACATTTGTAAATGTTTATTTGGGAATTTTTAAGTATACATTTCTAAATGGTTTTTTTAGTAAAATCGTATGATTTTTTGGGTAGTTTTTAAGTTTTTTGAGATAGTGTGAACATATTTTTCTGTTTGAAACTGTGAACGTTTTTAAGCTATATTGACTGTTTCGTGCGTTGCAACAGGTATAAATAAATCTGAGAGTTTGTTTGGTATTCGAGAGTTTACATGTCATGATAAATAATGATGATTTTCCAATTAAATTGGTGGTAAGACTCGTAAGAATCCACTTTATGAAGATCCATTGTATTCCAAAAGCTTGTAATTTTCGTATCTGCTAATAAAACATATTCCTTCAAATTGCTCAAAACAAATTGGATTATGTGTAATAAAAATATGATTGCCGGAAAGTAAAGAGTTTATAATGCTTGGTGCTCTTTTGTTGACACATTGCATCCAGTAATAGGAGCACACCCTCCACGCCAACCTGGACATTTTCATCGGGCCTCGATGGGATCAAGATTAGGGTACGTAGAGCTACAGATCCCCCTCCCAGCTGCCGTCAGGGCAAAACATGACGCGAGCAAGATGCACCGTTGTCCACACTCTATATACACTTCGTCCCTTCCTCTCTACTCCCTATATCACCAAGACATCGATGACATCCAGAGTTGAGGAATATCTTGCTGGTCAGGAAGTAATGGTGAGCCCCAATATTTTTCTCCCTTAAGAGCATCTACACCCGGACTTGGCAAATCCGACCCCTCAAACGCCAGCGACCGGTCACCCCTCAAAAAATGGTTTCCACATCCCGATATCTCAAATTAGAAACCTCAAATCCACATTATTACATGCAACGTGAAAACTAATCTACGTGGAGCTCGTTCGGTTCTACTCCCCTCTCGCCCGGCTCTGCCATGGCCATGTCCGCCGGTCGGTTGCGCTCCTCAGAGTGTTGGGCCGGTCGCCGGCAAGGTAGTGTAGGGCATGGGACACAAGCTAGTTGGCTTACGGGACTCGAGGCCCCGCCGTCTCCCATGCCCTACTCTTCCTCGTCGGAGACCGGAACCCGAACATTGTCGGTGGACGCCAGATCGATGATGGATCCGTCCGGGACGAGCCGCCGACGTCCACCACAATGCGGTTGCGGTGCCCGGACTAATGGGCCATACGGGGCGTCGGAGAATGTGACTCCGCCTCGTCGACGTTCATTGCTGCAAGGGCTGCCGCCGCCTCCCACGCTTGGTGCCTTGCATGGCGTGCACGTTGTGCCATGGCCTTGTGGGATGATGGTGCGCCATCGAAGGGGTTGCCTGTGCGCCAGCGCGTTCGAACGCCAGACGGACCGCATGACCTCCGGCGAGGCAGCGCCATGCCCCATTTGAGCGGACGCAATGGATTCCCGACGGATGGAGTCCGAGCACAGCCGTCCACGGGCCTCCTCCCGAGCATGGCGGAGCGCAAGCCGGACGTCCATCTCCTGCTCGGGGCCGCGCGGGATGAGATCGGAGTCGAGGGATCTCGAGGTGAAGGACTTGGATCCATTGCCCACCATGCCGGACACGACCGGAAGGAGCCAGAGACGAGCTTGGGTGGCGGAGGGGAGGGAAGTGGCTAGGGTTTGGTCCGACGAGCTGTGTGAAGGATTTTATGTGGGATCGGGTGGGCCAGCGTGGACCGGGTCCGATATGGCGGGCATGCCGGGGCGCTCCCATATCCGCCCCATATTTAAGTTAGATATGGTGTGTGCCGGTGAGCCCGGGCGTTTGAGGGGCCTGTCTGGGTTAAAAAATCGTGACCGGGAGGCCCGTCCGGGCGTATGAGGCGTATGCTCTAAGAAATAGTAGTATCTCTTTCCAATATTTCACTTACTTTAAATCAATATGTCTATTCATATGATGTGGTAGACATGAATAAATTATGCCAGTAACATCAATCAAACAATAGAAATAGCATCCAGTAGCTTCCGCTCGGTGCCGCAGCAACAACACCCACTGCCGCCCACCACCGCTCACTGCGTGCCTCTTCCTTATCCACACACAACACACAACACACATCGGCCATTCCACCTCCTCATCCACCCCGATCTAGCCCACGAACAGCTTGGCCTAGCCTTCCCACTGTGCGCAGCCGTGGTGGCTGGCGGGGGCCAGGGCAGCAACCCCCCTGTCGGTGAGGAACCACGAGAGGACGCCATGGATGGCGGTTTGGAGCTGCGTCGCCCGATCTGGCCGCCAGCCCAGTATCTGATCCCTGCGTCGGCTTCGGCTCGATTCGGACGTCCATAGCCTCCGCCACCTGCGCATGCCCCCCTAGGTCAGGCCGATGATCTCGCGCCGCTTCGTCTGCTCGCGTTGACCCCGAGAAGGCCAACGCCTCGTCGTCCAGCCGCGGCCCGGCCTGTGACGGCGGCGGCGGCGGCATCCTCGTGCCGTGGTGGTGGAGCTCTCCGGTGGGTGGCTGGGCGACAGGGGATGCGGGGCTGGCTCGGTTGCTCGCCAGATCGGCAGGCCTGTGTGGAGGCGCGGGAGGCGGTCTGGCGCAGCGCCTGCTGTGTGTCGTCCTCGGCAGCTGCCTGGCGGGATGCGTTGTGGTGGTGCCGTGTGCACTGCGGCTGCCAATGGTATCAATGTTTTTCTGTATTCTCTCAACTCTGTTTCCATGAGGATTATTAGAAGGAATGTCAAATTCGCCGCCGCGACCACTGTTTTTTGTTGGATTCATGCGCCGTTCCTCTTTGATTGATTGTATCTCACACTTCTTTCGTTGGCTTGTTGATTCTTGCAATTTGGAAAGTATATAAGTTGCTAGGATTTGATGTAAAGTTGCGGGGTGGGACTATTAATTCGAATCTGAAATTTTAGCACAAACTCTGACTGCTGCAGCAGGGAGAGAGAGGAGGGCGATGCGAGCGGGTGCGGGTGGATGCGGGTGACTCCTTTTTTTCCCCGACGAACCGTTATTTTCACCGCGACGCATCATCCCTTCCTTGGCTTCTGCGGAGGACGCCGGTGGCAATCGGCGGGGCGTGCCCGGCGATTCGGTGGAGGGAGGCAATGGAGGAATCCGGCAATGGATAAGTGGGCGGAGGTGGGGGTGGTGGCAGGGGTTTTTATGCAAAACAAATCGAAACGTTATCTCATCAGGAGCATACATTAAGTAGGACTGCGGGTTGATTTCTTATAAACTGAGGGACTATTATGCAAAAGCGACGACGGAAAACCGAAACGTTTTCTCTGGTTGCCACTTAAACAGGGAGCGCGGGTTGATTTCCTGTAAACGGAGGGGCTTTTTTGTAAAATGACCATGACGGACGACCAGAAGCACTCCGTGCTTTATTAGTAGGGAAAGATATATAGGTAGAGATAGAGATAGAGATTAGGTAAGATTTACCAACGTACTACACGATAGCACCGTACGCACAGTGGCACACAAACCAGGCAGACGATCGATCAGGCATGGTACATGTCCAGGAACAGGTCGACCTCGTAGACGAGGGACTCCGGCGTGGGGCTCCCGACGGGCGTCATGACGCAGTACCCGCGTGCCATCCTGAAGGCGCCCGTGCCGCCCACCAAGGCGCGCTCGATGGCGCCCGTGAAGCTCAGCACGGGCCCCAGCATGGCCAGTGTGCTGCCGCGACGCTCCCCGGCCGTGAAGAGGAGGTTGATCGCCGACTGCCCGCCCGGCGGGCTCACGAGGCCCGCGCCGACGAAGATGCCCTGGTATCGGCCCACGAGCGATGAGTTCCTCGCGTCCGTCCGTCGCGCAGCTCGTCGTCGAGCACGCCGACTGCCCCGAACGTCGCGTCGGCGCCCAGCGGCGACGGCACCGCCGTGAGCGTCGTGGCGTTTGGGCCGGCGAAGGTCTCGTGCATGTACAGGTGGATGTGCGTGAGGCCGTGGTCGCTGGCGTCGGTGCCGGCGCGCGCTGCTAGGTACGGCGCCGTCCACAAGACCAGCAGGAGGACGAGCAACAGCGACGGCAAGGAGGGGGTCATGGTGATCAGAATTCAGAACGTGTAGCAACTGATATTTCAGTTTGCCCCGTTATATTTCAGTTTGGCTCGTTGAGGGACCGCGTTTGAGTATGACCTGCAGGCTAACAATAGACCTGCATGCCCGTATATGTAGCTGTCACAACTAACAAATTAATTAGGACATTCATTTTATATAGTTCATGGCCTTCTGGGAAATGCTTTTTCCTGGAAGAAAAGTTCAGTTTGCCCCGTTATATACTGGAAGGCCTTATCGATATGATTCTGACCTATTCCAGTTCCAGATTACATGGTTGCTATTGCACTCAGTTTGTGCTAGTTCAGCTATTGAAAGGATCAAGCGACTAAACTCTTGGAATTATCTCATGCCATGTGTGAACTTCATGATGCCATCTGCCTGCACTAATGAAGTTCAGTGGAAGAATCAAATGGTGCACACCAGTTATGGGACATGGCTTGCCTATTTGCAACGATATTTTCTTTACCAAAATTTGACAAAATTGCAAGCTATTCATGATCATGTTTACAAGCGGCTAATTGTTTGGAAGAAATCAGTGAACGAAGCTATGGTGCTCCAGTTTATATACCGGTTCCTGAGAGTTTTTGGTCAGTGGGCATGTTCACTCCTGAAATGATGCAGTGGAAGATTCCATGGTTTTATGCATTGCTGGAGAGTTGGTTCCAGATACGCACATCTGGTAAGGCATTTCCAGTTGGCTCTGAAAAATTCCAATGGGTAATTGTTCGTGTGATTTTCAAGGAATTATTGCTCCCCAACATAGGCTGCAGAACCACAGAGGCATATTTTGTTGAGGGCTACCGGTGCAGAGAGTTGGAGGATCAAACTCTCTGTATTGCTTATGACTTCACAAGTTACACATATATATACATGGAGTGCAACGGCAGGATAAGGTTGCAACTGATCTAGCTAGTCCTGAGGAGACGTGAGCTACGTGCGGGACGAGCCAGTCGTGGGCGCAGGACCCGGGCGTGCGGGTGGCGTGAAGGACGTGGAGGAACTTGTGTTCCAACACCCCCCGCAGTCGAGACGGGGTCGCTGAGAACGTTGAGGCTGTCCCGGAACTCGTTGAAGATGGCCGTTGGCAGTCCCTTAGTGAAGATATCCGCGAACTGGGATGAAGTGGGAACGTGCAGAACCTTGACGTCGCCAATGCTGACCCGTTCGCGGACGAAGTGCAGGTCGATTTCCACGTGCTTTGTTCGCTGATGCTGCACCGGGTTGCTGGAGAGATACACGGCACTCACGTTGTCACAGAAGACAACGGTGGCACGGCGTGGCGGTCGACGAAGCTCGGTGAGGAGTTGGCGAAGCCAGCACGATTCGACGACGATGTTGGCGACCGCGCGGTACTCGGCCTCCGCACTGGACCGGGACACCGTGTTCTGGCGCTTCGAGGACCAAGAGACGAGGTTGGGCCCGATGAAGACGCAGAACCCGGATGTCGAGCGGCGGGTGTCCGGGCACCCGGCCCAGTCGGCGTCGGAGTAGGTGACGAGGTCGTGTGTCAGGGCAGAGCTGTGGATGCGCAGACCAAGGTGGGAGGTGCCATGCACGTACCGCAGGATCCGCTTGACGAGCTGGAGATGCGGCTCGCGTGGATCGTGCATGAAGAGGCAGGCCTGCTGCACCGCATGAGTGATGTCCGGCCTCGTCAGGGTGAGGTACTGGAGCGCGCCGGCGAGGCTCCGGTACAAGGTAGGGTCGACGACGGGCGCGCCCTCGAAGGCAGACAGCTTGGCGCGAGCGTCGAGGGGCGTGCTGATCGGCTTGCAGGTGAGCATGCCTGCCCGATCAATGACCTCGAGCGCGTACTGCTGCTGCGAGAGGAAGAGGCCGGAAGCAGAGCGCTGTACATTGACGCCGAGGAAGTGATGCAGCTCGCCGAGGTCTGTCATGGCGAAGGCTTGGTGCAGAGAGTCGATGACGTGGCGAAGGAGGGCGTGGCTGCTGGCGGTGAGGATGATGTCGTCCATGTATAAGAGCAGATACGCCATGGAGCCGTCGCGGTGGAGGATGAACAGCGAGCTATCGCTCCGGGAAGCGACGAAGCCGAGGGCGACGAGGTGCGCCATGAACCGCGAGAACCAGACGCGTGGGGCCTATTTCAGGCCGTACAAGGAGCGTTGGAGACGGCAGACATGGTCCGGGCGATCGGCGTCAATGAAGCCGGAAGGCTGCTCGCTGTAGACGACCTCGTCGAGCCGGCCGTGAAGAAAGGCGTTCTTCACGTCCAGCTGGTGGATTGGCCACGAGCTGGTGACGGCTAGGCTGAGGACGACCCGGATGGTAGATGGCTTGACGACGGGGCTGAAGGTCTCGGTGTAGTCGACGCCCTCGCGCTGGGTGAACCCGCGCAGGACCCAGCGAGCCTTGTGGCGTGCCAGGGAGCCGTCGGCGTTGAATTTGTGCATGTAGATCCATTTGCCGCTGACGACGTTCACACCTGCAGGACGCGGCAGTAAACACCAGGTTTTATTATGAATCAGTGCATCATATTCTTCACGCATAGCGGCATACCAGCGGGGGTCTTTTAGGGCAGTGCGGTAGGTTGGGGGGATGGGGGAGATGACATCTACATGGAGATTAGTTTGGTTTTTGGGAAGGGCAAAATCAGATTTGCCGCACGTGCGCATGGGATGGGGATTTTGTGGGGGTGCAATGGCGACGGTGCGCGGTGGGAGCGAAGCGCTGCATGGCATGGTGCTGCATGGCGCGGTACTGGACGTGGGAAAAAGGCAGCGAGGGGATGGTTGTATGCGGTCGTGGGGCACAGCGCGTGGGGTGGAGCCGCGTGGCGGAAGGGAAGGGGGCGAGGTGGGCGCGACATGTGAGGGTGGGGTCCGCGGAGCTGGCGCAGGTGGCGGGCCGGTGGTAGGATGGGACGCGGTGGGTGCGGGGGAGACCGGTGGGCTGTTTTGGTTGGGCGCGTGATCCGAGGAGGATCTGGAGGAGGTGGGAAACGAGGTAGTTGGGGGCGATCCCGAGGCGTGGAAGGGCGACGGACGAGGTTGTCGGGGGTTGGGATTTTCTGTGGTGTGGTCGGGTGCTGAAAGCGTAGATTGGAAGGGAAAAGTAGTCTCATCAAACGTGACGTGCCGGGACGTGTAAACGCGCCGAGTGCGAAGGTCGAGGCAGCGATATCCTTTATGCTAGGAGGGCTACCAAGGAGAACACACGGGGTGGATCGAGGTGAGAGTTTGTGGGCGGCGTATGGTGCGAGGTTAGGGTAGCAGAGGCACCTAAAGGTGCGTAGGTCGGTGTAGCTAGGGTGAACGCCGTGGAGGAGAAAGAAAGGTGTGAGGTTGTGAACTACGCGAGAGGGACGTCGGTTGAGAAGATGGGTAACCGTGTGGAGAGCTTCGACCCAATATGGTGGTGGCATGTGAGCTTGGGCAAGGAGGGTGCGAAGAATGTCGTTAGTGGAGCGAATGGCACGTTCGGCCTTCCTGTTTTGCGGAGAAGTGTGTGGACACGAGAGACGGAGGACAATGCCGCGGTCGGAGAGGAAGGTGAGAAGGGCTGTGTTAACGAACTCACCCCCATTGTCGCTTTGAATGCAATGTACGAGGGAGTGGTACTGCGTGAGAATGTAACGGCAAAAACGTACAAGTACAGAGGCCGTTTCAGACTTGGTGCGGAGAAGGAAAGACCAGGAGAAATGAGTATAGTCATCCATTATTATAAGATAATATTTAAAGCCAGAAAAACTGGATACAGGCGACGTCCAAAGGTCGCAGTGGATTAACTGAAATGGGAAACTAGTAAAGGAAATTGATTCGGAAAAGGGTAATCTAGTGTGGCGCCCTCGTTGGCATGCATCACATGTAGGAGATGGTGCGGGCACTTTATTACATGAAGGGGAAATAAAAGACTGCAATGAGGCTTGAGTAGCCCGGCTCGGATGACCGAGGCGGCGATGCCAGAGATCGCCGTTGGTGGTGCTGGTGAAGGCGGTGGCGCTGGAGCCTAGGAACGGGTAGAGCGGGCCGGAGCTATTGGACCTCATGATTAGCCTCCAAGTGAGCAGGTCCTTCACAGAAAAACCGTAAGGGTCAAATTCAATTGAGCATGAGTTATTAGTAGTGAATTTACGAACAGAGATTATGTTTTTGACTACAGTGGCAGAGACTAAGACGTGGTTGAGATGAAAGGGCTTGGGAGGGAGAGAGGCATAGCCGAGGGAGGAGGGAGTCATGATGGTGCCGTTGCCAACTATAATGTGAGGAAGATGATGAGCTGAAACATCATAAAGCCGAGTGAGTATACCTGCGTTCCCGGAGATGTGCGAGGAGCACCGGAGTCCAGGTACCAGTCGGCGGCGCCGGGCTGCTGCATGGACATGTTGCTCATGGCGGAGTTGAGCATGCTGAAGTTGTCCCACAAGCCAGGAGCATGCGACGGTGGTGGTGGCGCATGAGAGGAGGACGGTGCGCCGGGGTAGAAGACCGGGTACGCCTACGCCGGGGTGGTTGGGCGTGGCCCGAGGATGCCGGCGGCGTGCGGGGGCACCCATGGAGCACGCCTAGGGGGAGGAAAAGGCGCGCCCCAGGGTGCGAAGTATCCCATCCACGGTGTCTGCCCACCGGGGAATGGCTGCTGCGGTGTGGGGGCCGCCGCCGCCGGAGCCGTTGCCGCGACCTCGCCCACGGCCACGGCCGCGGCCTGTGCCACGGGCACGACCAGAGGAGCCGCCGCGGCCGGGGTTGCCCTTGCCGGTAGGCCGAGCGCGATCGCCGGAGCCGGGGTGGCCGCGATCGCCAGGGAGTTGCCGGAGGGGATGCCGCCGGCGTTGGTGCTGATGGTGAGGGCGGTGGCCCCCTCGGTGCGATCACGAGCGTCGAGGGAGATCTCCTCGAGAAGGAGGCGTGAGCGCGCCTAGATGAACGTGGGGAACGGTACCTGGAGAGGGAGCACCGAGGCGAGGACGTGGAAGCGGCGCGAGAGCCCGCGGATGAGCTGCAGAGTGAGAGACCGGTCGGTGACCGGTTCGTCGACGTCAGCGAGGGCGTCAGCGAGGGCCTTCAGGCGACGGCAGTACTCGCCGACGCGAAGGTCGCCCTGGGTGAGGGAGCGGAACTCGGCCCCGATGTGGATCGCGCGGGCCGGCTGATTGTCGTGGAAGAAGTGAGTCAGCTGGCTCCAAGCGCGGTGCGCCATGTTGTCCGGCGACTTGATGACGTCGTAGAGGTCGTCGGAGATGGACCCGTAGATCCAGAGCAGGATGGTGACGTCGGCGTGGCGCCATGCCACGGTCTGCTGGAGAGGCTCGGAGAAGTGGTCGACGTGCCCCTCTGCATCGTACATGGAGAGCACGCACCGGAAGATCTGCCGCCATTTGGAGAAGTTACCTGCGGCGAAGTCCATCTTGAAGTCGAGGAAGTGGCCGATGTTGAGCTGGTGCATGTTGGGGATGCCGGAGGAAGACGAGGCGCCGGCGGACAGAGGACCCGTGAGCGGGAGGGTGACTGCGAGCGGCGCCGGTGCAGGGGGCGCCGTGGCCACAGGCAGGGACGTCGTGGCAGCAGGTGCTGGGGCAGGGGGCGCCGGGGCAGGAGGCGCCTTGGTGATGGGCAGTGGTGCCGTGGCGACGGGGAGGGGCGCCGTGGTGCCCGGCGGAGGAGGAGCGGCGCTGATGGCGACGGGGAGGGTGGGCGCCGAGGAGGACATGGTGAGGTCTCAGGGAGAACTCGCGTCTGATACCAAGTTGGAGGATCAAACTCTCTGTATTGCTTATGACTTCACAAGTTACACATATATATACATGGAGTGCAACGGCAGGATAAGGTTGCAACTGATCTAGCTAGTCCTGAGGAGACGTGAGCTACGTGCGGGACGAGCCAGTCGTGGGCGCAAAACCCGGGCGTGCGGGTGGCGTGAAGGACGTGGAGGAAGTTGTGTTCCAACACAGAGATGCAGGCATTTCTCCTCGTGTTGCTATATCAACTTTGCAGATACGGCAAGTTGATTGTGTTGCTTTGCTCAGTTCTAAGGAGGCAGTGGACCAGTCATGGGTTTCCTATCCTAAGACTCGGTGGGGAAATAATCCTTACAGAATGGATGATGCTTGTTCGCGGAATGGTTTTGATACATTTCAGATGACATGGGATCCAGGAGGTTCAACACGACATCGATTTGATGACGAAACTGTAGAATGGGTTCAATATGCTTTATTGACTCCATGGGACCCCGGTGGTGCTACTAAACATCGACTTGGGGGCAAGTCGAATCTATGGGGGAGGGATTGTCAGCGACCTGGGCCTCGCTGGGCTCCCTGGCACTACGCAGCCCACGACGGAGACGTACTACAAATACGGAGGGAGGCCTCCACGAGCAATTTGGCTTGGACGAAACGGGCGGCTTCGGCCGAGGCTTGGCTCTGTTCTTCATCTCCTTCGTGTAGTTCTTCCTTCTTCCTTTCCTCTCCTGTAAATTGAGAGCTTGTAACAAAATTCATGGTGATTGAGTGAAACTAGTAGTTGGATCTAACACTGGGATATTCTTTTCGTAGATTTTATTTATTTGTTCGAATGAAGTTGCACAGAATATACTTCCCCGCCAAAAAAAAAAGAAGTTGCACAGAATATACATATAAGGAAACTGTGTTGAGTCATAAGAGTGGCAAATATATCCACAGAGAAGACATATGAGGAGCAGCCCAATGAGGCAATGATGATTCTGGGAAATAAATCCAATATTTTTTTCTGATCAACAGGGTCTCGCTCCGTGTCCATTCCATTGGAACGAAACCAAAAAGTAAATCCAATACAAATACAAGTAAAAGAAGGGGTAAAAGGCTCAGATCATATCCAGTTGCTTTCCAGCCGAGCCGCACCGACACTTCTTGTTCGCAGTAGCACACTGAAGCCCAGCCAAGTCGGGAGGTCAGCAGGCTTTATGTCTGGCCGGAGAGGGGATGGGCGAGATTGGACTTTTCGTTGAGTTTGTTTGGGATTCTACTCGGGTCCAAACAACGCCCGATTAATTCAGAAGCACTTCTGGGGAGTGCTTCTGCCAAACAAACATGAACCACGAGGTACTTGGGCTACAGCCGGTGAGAAGTGGATGCTGCTGGTTGAGCTGTGAAAATGCACTGTGTGGATAGATATTTCACATCTGTCCATGGCAGAAGTCTGCTTGCTATCATCTTGGTATCTTCCAATCCCTCACATAACCAAACATTGTAGACATGCTAGTACTACTACTACTACTGAATAACAGCATGACCGAGAATAAGTAACCAAGCACAAAGATTGGTTGCTAGCTATATTAGCTAGCTCATTGACACACACTCTCAGCTAGGAAGTGTAATCAGTGGAAGGTATATACTGTATATATAGAAGCTTTGGTTCCTGCAACAAGGAATGATACACATGTTTAAGCATGAGTACATGGGAACTCTGGTGCATATTTGCATGATAATTAAAGTCTAACCCACGTGAGAACATCACACAATTGTTCTCCACAAAAGCCAACATGGCCATTTTGGAGAAATTAGTCATCACAATTTTGCAGCATGCGTATCACCCTCTCTTATGTCCCATTTGCTTTTTCTAGTACTTTATGTTTCCTTCAGTTGCAAGGGCAAATACGCCGGATAAGCATGGGTAATGTACAATGCATGACGGAACAAAATAATTCACCTCATTCTCATTGTCCTAGACAATTGAAATATCTCACGTAAATATTGTATGGTACATGTACAAGTTGTACATATCAAGAGAAGTGTAACAATATTTTGAATGTGGTCAGGGGCAGTGCTTCCTCCCAGCCGGCGCGTGTGTTGGAATTCTGCCCACAGGATCGATCACATCAAAGTAGACGAAGAACACACACACGAAATTTTTTGGCCAAGGGCACGTGTCGTGCCTCTTCTTTTTATTCCTTTTTCTGTTTTTCACTACCTGAGACAAACCTGCCGAGGTGCTGCATATAAATATACGCAGGACCAGACAGACCTAGACGTACTTGCTTTGAGTCCAAACCGGACTCAGCCAGCCAAACTAACCTACGACTTGGATACGTACTAACCTACGCACATGACCAGGGACTCCTACTTCTAGTACGTATAGCACTAGGACACGTCCAATAGCTATACTCCTAATTAACTAGCATACTAGTACATGAACTCACATACTACGTGCCATCTTCTAACTTCACTCAAGATTATGGCTAACATTCTCTCCCTAATCTTGATTTATCTTCTATGCTTCTCTGGTCTTGACTCATTGTCGATTCACCCCTTGTCGACTCCTCCATTTGGCACCACGACAAGTTAAATTGATAGGCTTCATTGATCGCAACAATCTCTCCCCAATTTCAACTTGGCGAATTTACAGATCACCTCAAATATGCCTTGGACTACCCAGCCTCGCCAGTAACCTGTGGAAAACTCCACCCGATGGACTACACCATCCACCCTAGCGAGATACATGCAGACTCCTTGTGGATCACACCACCCTGTGGACTACACCGCCCACTCCAGCCTCATGTAGAGACATGGCCTCACTGAAGAGACTCACTTCACTGGTTTACCGCCCCCACATAGTTGAATTTGATCCTCTCGTCAAGACACACAGACGACCTGAGCTTCATCTTCAACGCCTCCTCACAGAGACGAGCACTTGGACATGACGACGACTGACGACCAACTGACCAACCGACCGACCGTGCTAACCCGCACGACTCCTTGACTCTAACTCCCGGATGATGATTCTGGCGACTTTCCGGCACCGCATCACGGCACCACCGCCCCCGTCAACGATCTCCATCCACCGCCTTGCTGACGACATCCCGCCGTCTTCCTCCATGTCGCTCCGCCGAACGACAATCTCCCGATCCTCCTCATCGCTACAGCATCCAGCGCTAACATTGCCCGCCGCTCCTCGTCGCTACACCACCCAGCGACCATATCGCCCGCCCCGAGGCACTAGCAGATCGCCACCCCGGGGCAAGCGCGGCTTCAAATCGACCTAGCTCTGATACCAATTGTTGGAATTCTGCCCACATGATCGATCACATCAAAGTAGACGAAGAACACACACACGAAAAACTTTGGCCAAGGGCACGTGTCGTGCCTCTTCTTTTTATTCCTTTTTCTGTTTTTCACTACCTGAGACAAACCTGCCGAGGTGCTGCATATAAATATACGCAGGACCAGACAGACCTAGACGTACTTGCTTTGAGTCCAAACCGGACTCAGCCAGCCAAACTAACCTACGACTTGGATACGTACTAACCTACGCACATGACCAGGGACTCCTACTTCTAGTACGTATAGCACTAGGACAGGTCCAATAGCTATACTCCTAATTAACTAGCATACTAGTACATGAACTCACATACTACGTTCCATCTTCTAACTTCACTCAAGATTATGGCTAACAGCGTGTTCGAACCTCGGTTCTTACATGGGTCTCACATCTCCTTCTTTATTAAAAATCAGTAGGGGCTTCTTCCCTTACTGGTGTAGTTTTAACAATATTTTGAATGTGGCACTAGACTGCTGCAATATGCTCAACTGCCAAATATCCCATCTGCCCATCATTCACTGTAAACGCGCCAGACCCGTATTTTTTTTTGAGAGGTGCGAAAAACATCCTCGTCGAAACTGTGAAAATAAGGATTTCATAACCAACCCGAGAGGGCCCTATATACGCGAAAGACCATTGGCGAGAGTCTAACTTCTGCAAATAAATCTGTTTGTCATGGTCGTGTTTGTGCCTTTTATCACTTATCTCGGTTTAGTTTGTCGTGGTGTTTTGATTAGCTTCTTGTTTCCAGAATTGCAAAACAAATAAATCTGTTGAACATGTTGCTTTAGTTCCTACTTGGATAGGAATGTAGCGAGTCTCTTTGATTACTGTCGTAGGTATGAACTGAATTCAGTTCAGGGCCTACCTTGAAATTCTCTGTTTCTGCAGGACAAGAGTGCAGAGGAATCAGAGAATGAATAAAATGGCTTTGAATGGGGAATATATACATAGCTGTCAACAAGTTTGAAACAAGAAATACTGAGATGTTTTTATATATTATTATTATCATGAGACTTTGACAGATCCATTTTAGAGAAGCATTTCTGCAAAGTCTTTAGATGAGTCTGCCTTCTTTCGCTTCTTCTTCAACTGATCAGTCCTAGCAACTTCTTCTCCGCTGACCGCCCTGCAGCTGCGACTTGATCACCTTCCGCAGACAGTTATTCCTCATCCAATTTAAAGCAACATAAACTCATGAGAATGATAGAACTAAAACAAAGTTGGGGCATCTGAATATCTGAACATTGGTTCACCACAGAGCAGGACATCTAAAGATACAGACCGGATATAAGATACAGACAGGGCATCTGCCATCACCTTATTACATACTCCCTCTGTAAAGAAATATAGGGTGTTTACAGACGGAGTAGTTGACAGTGGAGTTCTGCTGGCGAGTCATCAACACACTCACAGATTCAGCTGGGGCAAGTGCAGAGAGAATGCCATCAACGGGATTCAGAGATACGACCGGGGCAACTGGACGAGACATTTTCTTAGTTGTCAAATTTGGGATCCCCAATAGTTGGGCAATGCTGAATAAAATGCCCTGGAATCTGGCATATGCACGTTGCAGGTATAGCCAGGTGGAGGTGTCTGCTTTTCCTGCGGGCAATGCTGAATGAAATGGCCTGCAATTCGAAAGAACATGTTAAATTATATTCTAAGCACATTCACAGAAAATGCAAAAATATAGCGAATAGTATAGTTCACATATTCACAAACACAAGGTAAATAGTCTGTTACAATTTGTATTGAAACCTCCTAGGAGTTCAACGGCTGGAATCAATCGTCTAGTTAGATTCTCAAAAAAGATCAAGTAATACCAAAAAGAAAAGAAACCTGGTCTTAGCAAAGCATGAACACTTGCACGCTCTTTTTCATCGTAACAATGGCTTTGATCTTTTAAGAGAATCTTTTCAGACTATCTGCTAGCATAATCATAACTCAAAAGAACTTGACACTGAAGACACATATTTTTTTTACCATTATGGTGTCCTGATGTAAACCTTCCAGCAGCTTGTCCTCTCTTAGATGACTGCTCTTCCCTACATGCAATGCACCATTAAATATGATCATTAGAGAGGGTGCCAAAAAATCTAGCTGCTGATATATGCGAGAGAAGGAAATGTTGTATTCTAACCATTTGAGTTCAGCTGCGATTGCAGCATCTTCATCTTTCGCTTCTGCGGAGGAACAAGATTTTGAGACTGATTCAGTAACCACTGATCTGTTTGAAGCTATAGAACCATCTTCCATGAAATCCCGTCTGCAATTAGTGGTACAATATTAGTATATGCAAAAGAAGAACATCTCCTTAGCCATCAGTTAATGCCCTACAAGGTCTCAGCTGACACAGGCTCAGCTTTAGAAATTGAGCTAAAGACCTCCCAAAGTGAGACCGAAGTTAATATTTGTTTGGAGAAAGAGAGACATATAGATCATCGAATGTAAAACAGCGTGCATATCATTTTGGTTCATTTTTTGAAGGAAACAGGCAGAAAGGGGAAGAGAGAGTGCCTCGTCAGTCTCCATTTTCATTACAAACACAAATTGTTAAGATCGTAAGATAGTTACTGATATCTTGAACATTGCTCAATTCCTACTGCTTCACAGAAAATACGTTATTCGTAGCCTTAAATCCTTGATTTTTCTCTGTGCGGTACATCATATAACTAAAATTTGAGTTAGAACATGAACTAACATAAGTCGTTTCTAATTATTTTTGGAGTTACTGTGTGGGTTGATTTTAACTGTAGTCAGTAGCTTCCTTTTATGTGTGCTAAAATTTCACAATCAAATGGTGATTGCATCCAGTTGTGCTAGTGGCAATTTTACCTACCTAATACGCTATCAGTAGCATTTGTCTTTCTGTATGTCCAAGAGCACAAACAAATATATTTAATTGTTTCACTCGTATTTTACAGGTAGATAAAATTTCATTACATTAAAAAAATTACGTTAGTACTAAGTATTGACATTTCTTCTATATAATATTGTAAAGAATCTCGTTTTATTGCCGGTTGGCCCCTATCATATAGCACTTCTGCAAAGAGCAGAAATAAAGGACTTCCATCCTAGGATGCTAACAAATTAGTTCGCCTTGCTTGTGTTTCTTGGGTACCAACATATTGCCTCTTCTGTTTGCTATTCACGTCTTAAGTGTTCTGTGTGATATTCGTTTATTGCCTCCTGGACTATGCATTCAAACACCGCACAACCAACAAACTACATTGCAAAAGTAGATAATAATTCTGGAGCATGTTTTTACTGAAGTGTGATCAGGTGCCTGTAGAATCCTTGAAGAAAATTAACAGAAGTTCAGGGAACTCATCTGAGGTTCCTTACAAAACATGCAATTAATAAGCCTATGATTACCCAAAACTTGCATCCTTACAGCATCTGGACTTGGCATTGACCATGCAGTCAGGTTCTAGAAAAGGTAACAAAGAAAAAACGGCCAAAATTGGCATGATTTGGCATTTCTATTCACCTGTGGTGTCAGGCCCACACGTGGACCATGCCATCCTTATTTCCTTTCCTGTAAGTATCTCGGTCGTCTTCTCACTGTAAAACATGGTGGTCACCCGCGATAGGGCCTCGGCAACCATTTGTGTTATTTGGGGTTCCCCGGGTAGAGCAAGAAGCTCAGTTTGGTCCTCATAGATTCCAGCAAGCTTTTTACCATTGCAAATGTTGGTTATATTGATTAGTCCACCTTCGAACCCTGCAATAACAATGTCATTGTCAGAACTACCCGATATTGATCCTCAACTGAAGCTGTAGCAATAGGGATGCAGAATTGGTTTATCTTTACCTGCGCAGTAGTAATGAGGATGCATAACAACACGCCATGCCGAACCATGGCTCAAATGTCGTCCCGACTATTGTTCAACATGGATGGCTATTGGCAATGTCCTTGGGGTACATGACTCCCACCAACGGAATTA
This sequence comes from Triticum dicoccoides, assembly GCF_002162155.2. Lineage (NCBI taxonomy): Eukaryota > Viridiplantae > Streptophyta > Magnoliopsida > Poales > Poaceae > Triticum > Triticum dicoccoides. Next base: position 500,597,013 of record NC_041389.1, read on the forward strand.
GCACCCAGTATATTATCTCTTCCCACTTCTTTTCGCAAGCATTCATTTTTGGTGATGCATGATCAGAATTCATTACAAATACAGGTGGCCCCCCTCGCTGAAAATGGTGGCACTCTGATAGGTTCAGGTCATCTCTCGCCTATTGCGTTGCGGAGGGAGGTGCGGAAACATGGCATGTTGGCTAGGCCTATCCTAGAGAAGCATGCTTGCTAACAAGTTGGTATCCTCCAATCTCTCACATTGTAAACATTGTAAAAATATAATAATATTGAACATTGTAATCATATAATACTAATGAAATATGGTGGAGAATAACTCGGTAAGCACAAAGATTGGTTACTACCTAGATAGCTAGCTCATTGCCGCTCATTCAGTTAGCAAGTGGAATCAGTGGAAGGTATATATAGAAGGTTTCATCTATGCAATAATGAACGATACATACATATAAGCATGTGTACATAGGAACTCGAGATGCATGATACATAAGGTCTAAATTGCATGAGCACATCACGCAACTGTTCTGCATTTTTTTTCTTTTTGAAAAGGAGGCTTACCTCCGGTCTCTGCATCAATCGATGCATGCAGCCATATTATTAAAATCGAAACAAGGTCTTAAGTTTCACGGAGACTTAAAATCTGAGCAAGTAAGATAAACAAATCTGTAAAACGCCACACCCGTCGAGAAAGCGCCACATCCGGCTATAAAAAACAGGCTACGATGCCTACACACCTAACCTATTATTAGCTCGCCATCCAAATCGCCTGAAAATAGCACGTGCCACCGTCTCTTTTTTTTAGAGAAAAGGCTTGGCCCGAGCCTGAAGTAGGCTCGGACCTAACCCGGCTTTGAATTAACAAAGCCATCAACCGGCCAGGATTACACGAGCAGCATACAAACGACACAAAAACGAACAACAAGAAAAGCCCAAAAGATACAAGGGGGCACTCTGATCTTACAACACCTCGGAGAGCTAGTTACAGGAGATACTAAGAAAGAGCACAACTAGCATCAACCGATGACCGTAACCCTCAGGCGCCGAAGACACAGGAGGAACGCCGCTGGGACAATGAGTGGGCGGCATGAACATGGTTATGCTTTTGAAAAGCTTGGGGACAGCACCTCCCTCCACTGCCAAAGAGGGCCACCACCCTCTCGTCTTGGCTCGAAAGACGCCATACCGTCGGACATGGGAGACGCTCACCGAGAGCTAGAGAATGCCGCTTCCCGGATCCAAAGCAAACACAAGTCATGACCTCCTTGACGAAGAGAGCACACCAAGCCGGCCACACCATCACGCGCCAAGAACGTCTGAAGGCTGCAGGAAAGCCGCCGAGCAACAACAGAGAGGTGGACAGCGGGACAGCGAGAGGCACTGCACCTGCTGCCGGCCAAAAACCCCACCTTCAGCAACCCTATGCCTGAATCCACACTCCCCAGGCAACGCCTCCATGGAGGGAACGACACATACGGCGCCGCCGCTGCCCAATCCGGCCGGATTTTGGGTTTTCACCGGGAGAGGAAACGGAGGTGGGGAGAAGGAGATCACGACATCGCCTCCAAGAAGGAAACGTCGCCCAAGGCCGACGTCGATGCCGGGCCGAACCAGCCGGCCAGGGGTTTCCCCCGGTCCCGATCTGCAACACCAGCCCCAAACTCCGCCGGATCCAGCGACCAGCCGCGGGCAAACAAGCGCAGAAGGGGAGGGAGCGAATTAGGGGCGGCAAACCTCCAGATCTGGCGAGGAAGAGGAGGCCTCCACGCTGTAGCCACCAGGCGCCGACGCTCCACCACCCCCGCAGTCGAGGACGCCGGCCAGAGCCCTCCGCGAGCGCCGTTCAAGGCAAGAACGGCGACGCCACGCCGGCAGGGGCCGCCGCCCCTGGGATCCAGATCCTCCGATGCAGGAGCGACGAGGGCCTCGCCGCCACCGTCACTGGCGGCCGCGCGGGCTTGCCCGGCGACCACCTCAGGTGGCGACGAGGAGGGAGACGAGGGGTGGGGGAGGCGGCGCTCGGGAAACCTAGCCGCCGCCCGAGTCGCCCGGTCAGGCGACGCGGGGGCCGAGAGGGAGAGGACGTGAGGCCCTTCCTATGAGCACCCAACACTAGAGCCAGAACCAGCCACCGTCTCTCATCGGCTGCATCCTATTATTAGCTGTACTGAATAGAAGCCACAGCTGTTAGTTCTGAGAATTTAGTCATCACAACTGCTCTGCATAAAGTCCTTTTGCTATCTAGAGCATGTACATTGCACATACGTACACGCTGCACGTTTGCGAGGCTTTGCTTCCATGTACAGCATATATGCTCAGTAGCTGAATGCATGTTGTTGGATTTTCAAGAACATTTGAACACCAATTGAAAATATATTTACCAACGTATACGATAGCACCGTACGCACAGTGGCACACAAACCAACAGGCATATGATCGATCAGGCATGGTACATGTCCAGGAACAGGTCGACCTCGTAGACGAGGGAATCCGGCGTGGGGCTGCCGGCGGGCGTCATGACGCAGTACCCGCGCGCCATCCTGAACGCGCCGGTGCCGCCCACCACGGCACGCTCGATGGCGCTCGTGAAGCTCAGCACGGGCCCCAGCATGGCCAGCGTGCTGCCGCGACGCTCCCCGGCCGTGAA
>NC_041389.1:500600068-500604702 GCF_002162155.2 Triticum dicoccoides
GCCCGGCGGGCTAACGAGGCCGGCCCCGACGAAGATGCCCTGGTACCGGCCCACGAGCGACGAGTTCCTCGCGTCCGGCCCGTCTCGCAGCTCGTCGTCAAGCACGCGACTACCCCGAACGTCGCGTCGGAGCCCAGCGGCGACGGCACCGCCGTGAGCGTCGTGGCGTTCGGGCCGGCGAAGGTCTCGTGCATGTACAGGTGGATGTGCGTGAGGCCGTGGTCGCTGGCGTCGGTGCCGGCGCGCGCTGCGAGGTATGGCGCCGTCCACAAGACCAGCAGGAGGCGAGCAACAGCGAGGGCAAGGAGGGGGTCATGGTGATCAGAATTCAGAACGTGTAGCAAGAGCAACTGATATTTCAGCTGAGGTGTGCAACGCAGCTGCCGATGGATTCAGCTTGCGCATAATGCTAGGCAGGCTTGATGGGCCCCTTGACGGACTGTACATGAGTATGACCTGCAGGCTAACAATAGACCTGCATGCCCGTATATGTAGCTGTCACAACTAACAAATTAATTAGGACATTCATTTTATATACTAGTTTTTAAAAAACAAGCATTCTTCAGCTTTCTAAGCAGTGTTATCTACTGCTCTGACCATCTGGTTGACCACATTTGCAACCATCATGAAGTTATTAGTGTTTTATTCAGATATTGGCATATATTTTTTCGTAGATTTTATTTATTTGTTCGAATGAAGATGCACAGAAAATACTTCCCCGCAAAAAAAAGTGCACAGAATATACATATAAGGAAACTGTGTTGAGTCATACAATATTTACGAGCAGCCCAATGAGGCAATGATGATTCTGGGAAATAAATCCAATATTTTTTTCTGATCAACAGGGTCTGGCTCCGTCTCCATTCCATTGAAACGAAACCAAAATGTAAGTCCAATATAAATATAAGTAAAAGAAGGGGTGAACGACTCAAATCATGTTTAGTTGTTTTCTAGTGAGCCGAGCCGCACCGACACTTCTTGTTCGCGATAGCACACTCAAGTCCAGCCAAGTCGGAAGGTGAGCAGGCTTTAGGTCTGGCCGGAGAGGGGATAGGCGAGATTGGACTTTACGTTGAGTTTGTTTGGGATTCTACTCGGGTCCAAACAACGCCCGATTAATTGAGAAGCACTTCTGGGAAGTGCTTCAGCCAAGCCAACATGAACCATGCTGTATTCGCTTGGGCTACAGCCGGTGAGAAGTGGATGTCGCTGGTTGAGCTGTGAAAATGCACTGTGTGGATAGATATTTCACATCTCTCCATGACAGCAGTCAGCTTGCTATAATGTTGATATCCTCCAATCCCTCACATAACCAAACATTGTAGGCATGCTAGTACTACTACTACTACTGAATAACAGCATGGTCGAGAATAAGTAACCAAGCACAAAGGTTGGTTGCTAGCTATATTAGCTAGCTCATTGACACACACTCTCAGCTAGGAAGTGTAATCAGTGGAAGGTATATATAGAAGCTTTGGTTCCTGCAACAAGGAATGATACACATGTATAAGCATGAGTACATGGGAACTCTGGTGCATATGTGCGTGATAATTGAAGTCTAATGTGTGTGAGCACATCACACAATTGTTCCCCACATAAGCCAACATGGCAATTTTGGAGATATTAGTCATCACAATTTTGCAGCACCTCCAAAGGTTAAGTTTTTTGCTTGGTTGACATTGCAAGATAGGATTTGGACCACCGATCACTTGGAGCATCGAGGTTGGCCAAATTGTGGCCTTTGCAAGCTTTGCAATAGGGAGCAAGAATCGGGAGCCCAATTTTTCTTCAAGTGCCGCTACACGATTCGGCTATGGAAGTCTCTCATTGAGAAGCTAGGTCTCGCGCAAATGGATACATCCGAGTGGCTCATGGACGATTCCGTGTACCAGTGGTGGGACAAGAGAACCGACAACCGCAACCCCAACCGGCAAGCTATGGCCTCCCTCACCATGCTCGTCTCGTGAACCATTTGGAATGAAAGAAATGCACGGGCGTTCCGCCACAAGAGTGTGCCACCGACCATTCTACTCATCGCCATCATCGACAAGGCCAAGCTTTGGATGGCCGCCGGCGCAAAGAAATTAGGGAATATTTCTTTGGGTGAGTAATTGTCATGCCGAATGTGTAGGTGTATTGTAGTTCTCTAAACTCTATTCTCTCCTTATTTAATAGATGAGGCAAATCTTATGCCTCTGTTTCAAAAAAACAACAACAATTTTGCAGCATGCGTGTCACCCTCTCTTATTTCCCATTTGCTTTTTCTAGTACTTCATGTTTCCTTCAATTGCAAGAGGAAATACGCCGGATAAGCATGGGTAATGTACAATGCATATGACGGAACAAAATAATTAACCTCATTCTCATTGTCCTAGACAATTGAAATATCTCACGTGAATATTGTATGGTACATGTACAAGTTGTGCATATCAAGAGAAGTGTAACAATATTTTGAATGTGGCACTGGATTGCTGCAATATGCTCAAGTGCCAAATACCCCATCTGCCCATCATTTACCTGGGTCTACCACTCAATTCTAAGAAGGCCCGTAAAGAGGATTTTCAAAGATTGTTGGATATAATCAAAGCAAGGTTAGGGACATGGCGCGCTTCCATGCTGACACAAAGTGGTCGCCTTATGCTTGTGCAATCGGTTCTCACCTCTATGGTAATTTTTCATATGCTCTCCCTTGACCCTCCACCTTGGGTGCTTAAAGAAGTTGACAAAATTAGACGAGCTTTTCTTTGGAGGAGATCAGAAGAAGTTGTTGGGGGACTTTGTCCAGTTAAATGGGAGGTCGTTTGTCACCCTAAAGATAAGGGAGGTCTCGGACTAATCTTGATATCCCTTGGCATGGCTTGCTCGACTAATCTTGATATCCCTTGGCGTCACCTAGGTATGCTGCTTGGGGCTGAGGATCGTGCAATCTTTAACTCATTTGCCAAAGTGGAACCTGGAAATGGCGAGTCCATTCTTTTTTGGTTGAGCTATTTTACGGTACCCTGGTACTCCCAAAACATGTGCTGGAGTACAGAACAAATCTAGCCGTTCGTTGTAAAGGGTAACTTAGTCATTTGCCCATGGGTACTTCCGATTTTCTCCCTGTGATCCCGCATAGATGCCAAATAGCTCCCAAAAGAAAAAAAGAAACTCCAGATCGAGTGCCAGAAAAAACTCGCGTTCGTTCGGCCGGAAATCCCGGTCGCTCGGTGCATCGCAATGGAGTGGCGGCGCCACCTCAAGAGTCAAGCTTGATCCTTCTCTACCGCAAGCCGCCATGCCTTCTGCGCACCGATCGTCGGCTCCGCTGCGTCGCTCGTATGGCATATCCGGACGAGCCGCGCGCCACCGGCCAACCCCTGTACTGCGCCACGGTCGAGGAAATTGGTCCGGCGGCTGCACGGCATAGGTCTTGTTCCGGCTCAATTACCCGGCATCTCCGGACGCTGCGTGCAGATCAATATACTACGTTTTGTTTGCAACTAAAAGAAAATAGATGCCAGAATATATGAGAGGTTAGGAGGAACGAAAATGAAATAATATTAGATTGTTATATTATGACGGTTTTGCCTCTTAGATCAAGGTACTCCTGTACTTTTTAACTTAGTACTCCGTTGGATGAGTGATGGAGTACCAAGTAATACTGTCCACTGGATCAAGAGAAATGTACGGTCTATATTTATTTCGGGGTACCGTAAAAGATCTCTGGAAGCCATTGGCCCGGACATAGCCAATTCGGTACCAAACAATGTTAAATCCGTCGGAAGGGTTGCTTGTGCTATGTCTAATGGCTTCTGGATAAGGGACATTAAGGGGCCAATAAATATGGGAGCACCTACGTGATAGGTCCCTGAAAATATTTCATGTTTCAGTCAAATTGTCTTCTGTCCAATGGATTTGCATCCAAGCTGAAAACCAAGATCGTTGTGATTCTTTTCATACGTACGTTATCCACTATATCGTACGTGATCCACTGAACTTGCTAAAGTTTGTCCTTTATGCATACAGACACACTATGCATGTAAACCACTATATAAACATCGTGATGTACATAAATTTTCTTAACAAGTATATTTGCTTGCAAACACATACATTGTACTTATGCAAAATAATGGGAAGAGAAATGAGGGAATTAAAATATTGATGTTAGTTTTCCTTTTTAGCAACCATTATGTTAAGTTTTTAATTAAATCACACAACAAATTACATTGGTCATATGGGATTTCCACATTATTTTGACACTATAGGCTTTAAGGTGTGGAATTAAGATCAACACAACGACCTTGTTAAACAAAATTCATGACCTAGTCACAAAATTAGCTGCAGTAAGAAAAACTTAAACTTAAACAAATAAGAAGTAACAAAATAAAAACTAGAACAATAATTTTCTAAGGTAGAATAAATTATGGGCATTGGTACGTATTACCCTGAAGGAGAAGAAAATGAAAAAAATGGCATCATGAATGTCGATATTCTTTTATGTAAGCTCGATATAATTTAATTATATTTACTTAAGACAAAAACAATATGGGTAGTAAAAACATTAGCAAGTAGTTCTCTAAAGAAGTTCTTCTTCTGCTGCTCCTTCTCCTGAGTTTTGAATAAAGTGCAAGGAGTTCTCTAAAAAGAGCATA
>NC_041389.1:500604921-500642440 GCF_002162155.2 Triticum dicoccoides
TTGCTGCGTTTTTCAGTACTTTTTTGTTCTTACATACGAATATCTTTTCTAAAACAACTGAAAAAAACTAAAATTAAATGACAACTTAAAAAAAATGATGCATTTAAGAAAAATGAATGGATACTTTTAAAAAATGAGTGGGTTTTTTTAAAAAAAATTGCATGAACACTTTAACCCTCCTACGGTGAGATTCTTTCTAAAATCGCATGAACACTTTAAAATTGCTCCGGTCCACCTGGACGGGTTGGCGACATAGGCGTGGACACCTCCTATGGTGGTGGTGTTGACCCAAACCTGGTGGCTGATGTCGGGCTAGGAGTGGAAGAGGGTGTCTTCCACTCTTCCTATCGTGGTTGATGTGTTGGGATGAGGATGGTTGGTGGTGTCTCAGGACATGGACGCTGGGGCAGTGGCCCAAGATGGTGCTCCCTCGACGGGTGCCATTCGGCGGCGGTGGCTATGCTTCTTGCTCGCCAGGACGGTAAGGGGTTTAGCGACGGGTAGCTTGGGCACACTATTTCTCTTTGGCAATGGGTGTGCCCAGATATGAATCTGGAGGCTGGTGCGCATCACGGGTGTCCTGGGAGCCTCATGGTGGCACTAGTAAGCTGCCGAGCGAAAGCTCCATGCTTTTGGCGCCAACGGCTGCGACACCTGCATGTGTCGCTATCCTCTTGAGGACGTCGTTGTGGTTCTCCTCTACAGGCCAAAATTCCGGGTGAAAACCCTTGTCCAATTCGGGCTCGGGGGTGGCGCTTCCCCTCCCGAGCGCGTTGTTGTGGAGCTTAGGTGTCCTAGGGCATGTCGTGGTTTTGTATTCTGGTCGTCCTATGTTTTCTTTCGGCATCATAGTCGCGTGTGTTAGTGGTGTCGGATTAACCAAGGTTTTGCTTTTGTAAGAGGGTTACCTCACTACCCTGTATTGTTCGCCCATGTAAGTTGGTTGTGATGCTTTATATATAAAGCAGGGCAAAAGTCTTTTTGACAGTATTCTCAAAAATAATACAATAGACAAGGAAATGGATTCAACCAAAACGTACAGCCCAGCATTTTTGCCAAAAATTAGTTAGCGACATGTCATGTATTTCTGTTGCAGCAACGGCGCAGCGGGTCTTTTTTAACCTATTTTCAGCTACGTGACCCTCAGCTACAGGAATTGGCACCAATACTTCTCTTTTCCCCCTCATTTTTCAAGCAAGTTCTCCTCACTGAAAACAGCGGTGCTCTTATAGCTTCATGTCGGCTCTCATCTATTGTGTCACAGAGGGAGGTGTGGCTGGTTGCGCCTTTGTAAGAGAACCCTGCTCGCTTGCATGTTGGTATCCTCCAATCTCTCACATATTAAACATAGATTCTAAAAAAAAATTAAACATTCTAAATGCACTAGTACTAATGAATAATAACAGGGTGGAGAGTAAGTAAATAAGCACAAATGTTGGCTGGTGGCTACACAACTACTAGCTCATTGACACGCACTCAGCTGAAAAATGAAACCAGTTGAAGGTATAAATAGAAGTGCCCGCCCTTGCAACAATGAACGGTACAGACATAAGCATGAGTACGTAGGAACTAGAAATGCATGATAATGTCTAAACTGCATGAGCACATCACACAATTGTTTTCCACAAAAGCTAGCGTGATTAATTCTAAGAATTTAATCATCACAGCTTTGCAGCTTTCATATTACCCTTTGTTATTTCTCAGTACTTCATATTTTCTTCAAAGGCAAGAGAAAATAGGCCAGATAAGCATGCCTCGAAATATAAATGCATGACGGCATGAAGAAACAAAACAATTGGTCTCGTTCCAATTGGCCTAAACAATTGAAATATCTGATGTGGATATGGTATGATACATGTACAGGTTGCACAAATCGAAAGGAGATCGATGTGTCACCATTGAAGCAAGTTCCATATATTGTAAGATATGCACATACAGGAGGTAATACTTGCGACCACTCCGCCCATTGATATGCATCATTGAGGGGTTAATTAATGACAGGACATATAAAATGGTATTGACTGCCATATGATTAGTTTTAGTACAGAACATGTATGTTGTACGTTTCTGAGGCTTCCTTCTATGATATGCTCAGAACTTGGTAAACAAAAACAAAAACATGTTCTCATGAATGTAACAATTTCAAGTCAGCAACATTGTGCCATTGATAGTCGAGTTCTTTAATAATGACTTCGTTTCAACAATATAGATTATCCTCTGTAAGTATAGACTTGGCTAGAATGAATAGAAGAAATTGTTGCTCTCATGGATTCTAGATGCACGATGTTGCCGGCGATACTACAATGCTGCATGTCTCCCGCCCTCGCATAAACCAAAAGCAAGAACATGATGGCTTGGTTGTTATCTTTTTCAGTTATATTATTGTTTTGTTAAAATGATATGGTAACTAATTTTGTGTACTACAAAAAAATCAGTCTAATTTTTCGACAAAATGGTGAATTTTATGGACTCGAAATGAAGTATAAAGAGTATACAGACACAGTTAGCACACACCCGGTCTTTGTATAACTATGATGCACGCAACCAACATCAATGCACACACACAAAAACACGTCGGCAAATAGCAAAGTCCCCAGCGCGCTGGTTACGGCCTGGGTACGCCGGCGCCAATTTCGGCCCAAACCGGCGAAAAACAGGCTCCTGGGGGCGCGACTGGGCCAATTTTTAGGCGACGGCGCGGAAAAATCGTCTGGGGAGGGCCTGTTGGGGGCGCGGCTGGAGATGCTCTTAGTTCTGGTAATTTAGTCATCACAACTGCTCTGGATAAGGGCATCTCCAATGGCAACCCGCAAATTTTCTCCCACATCTATTCGAGGACAGGGGGAGGGGGGGGGCAGTATGCGGACATGGATGCAAAAGGCCGCCATCCAACCGTAGCCGCATACATTTCAAACTCATTTTCAACAAAACGGATGAAATTCATGCAAAACATGGCCGGATTTCATATAAACATACCATATTCCTCGGCGCTCTACAGCTCCGCCTCCAGAGACCCGGGAAATGATGTTGTCCCCCTCCACGTCGCCGCCAAGCAACTAATAGGCCGCCGATGCTAAGCCCACCAAGCTTGGCGTCGACGGGAGGGTAGGAGCGGTGGCCTTGTGAGCCGAGCGGCGGCGGCCTACCGTGCACTACTCTTCCTCACTGCCGTCAGCGCCCACACATGTGCCGGCTTCACGGTCCTGGTGGCGGGGCGCCGCCTAGATGGAGCCGGCTATCTCGTCCTCATCCTCTATCTCCCCGAACACCACCTCGGTGTCGCACTCCTTGTAGGTGGCCTCCAGTTCTGCCGCCCACTGGCGGTACCGCCAGCGGTCGAGGCGGATCTCGAGGGCGGAGCGATAGGAATCAAAAATCTAATTTCCGTACGTCGTTTCACCATTGATAACCATTGCAGTATAGAATTTGACCCGTTCGGTTTTTCCGTGAAGGACCTAGCCACCCGCAAGACCATCATGAGATCCAATAGTCATGGGGACTTGTATCCTTTCTTCACCAACACCGGCGTCTAAGCTCTCCTCACCGTCGTTGGCGGCAACGTGTGGCACCAGCGATTGGGGCATCCTAGCAACAAGACTGTTTCTATTTTATCTCTCACTTTCCTTCCAACATGTAATAATAGTGTGTCTAAAACTTCTGTTTGTACGGCATGCCAATTAGGCAAGCAGCCACGGCTGCCTTTTCCCAATTCAACTTCTGCTACTAGTGCGCCATTCCAACTCATACACCGTGATCTGTGGACTTCCCTCACTTGTAGTTTTTCTGGCTTTCAATATTATTTAGTGATACTCATTGTTCGGGAATTCGGTAACTGGTAACTGCTCGGTCGACTATTGATTAGCGATTAATCGGTTAATCGGCTATTTAACTGAATTAATCGGTCGATCATTAATCGGTTGCACATGAGAATATATTGGCAACATGTAACTAGTTTTTCACATATTGTACCACATAATCCAATGCTCACAGCTACATATTATACATTTATACTAAAATATAATGTCGTAGGCCATACATGTGACAACAAGCAGCCACACATGAGACATGATAAGATAAATTAAAATGACAGCCACACAGCCACACATAACAAGTTAAATAGCAGCCACACATGTGAACATGGAATAATTCACTACAAGGTTCAAGTTCAATACAAATAGCATAATAGGTAATAAGGTTCACAGACCACAAATACTCAAATAGTTCTCACAACTCACATAGTCGCATCACAAGCATAAGAGCATAATAAAGTAGCAAAATAAGGTCTTATTCTTATGGATCATAAATGGTTCAAGGCTGCTGGGTGTCCTCATCCTCATCATCATCTTTGGTTGCCATCACACCATCATCATCAGACTCGAAATTAATGTCTTCCTCCATATCCCCCCCCCATGATCAGATTCATCATTATCGGAAACAAATTCTTCAACTTCATGTAGTTCTCTCACTCTTGCACTCCTACGAGGCTCCATAGCTTCGGTTGCACCCTCTGCTTCATCATCAATATTGTACGGCAGCCCGTCACAAGATCAATCTCCTCATCAACGTATGCACCTTCGCATATCCAATCATGTGCCTGTGATGCATCTTCACCAAGAAGAGGATCACTACAGGAGGATAACTTGTTTCTTCTATCCATTATTCTTCCATTGCGACGACGGGAGCAGGGAGATCGCCGGCGGTGGCTAGGGCCGACGAGGAGAAGCCATGCTCGTGAGGAGTCAGGAGAGGAAGGGGCGGGCGCTGCGATTTGGGAGAGTGAGGGTGCAGCGCCGGAGGTTACGGGGCCAGCCAAATAATGGCCTGGATTGCCGCTTCACTTACCTGAACCATCACCGGTTAATCGGTTTGACAACCAGTTAATCGTCTGACAATCGATTAAATGCCAGTTAATTGGCTTGACCATTTAATGAACCGAGTATGTGCTATTCGCCTCAGTTAGGCACCGAGTAGCAATTAAATGGGCATTTAAATGGTAACTCGGCCGAGTTCTTGAACAGTGGTGATACTTGACGACTACTCTCACTACTCTTGGACTTTCCCTTTGTGCCACAAGTCCGACACCGTTGACGTTATTCACCGCTTTCACGCTTACGTACTTACTCAGTTCCACGTTGCCATCCAGTGTATGCAGTGTGATAACGGAGGAGAATTCATCACCACCTCCCTTCGCGACCTTTTCTCTCGGTATGGCGCCTCCCTTCCCCTCTCCTGCCCCCACACCTCGCCCCAAAACGGCAAGGCCGAGCGCCTCATCCGCACTACAAATGACATCCTACGAGTGCTCCTCATCCATGCCAACCTCCCGCCACCATTTTGGGTAGAAGCTCTTCACACCGCCACATATATACTCAGCCGCCGCCCATGCTCATCCATCATCTCCGAGACACCCTTTTTCCGCCTTCTAGGCAAACACCCCACTTATGAGCATATGCGCGTGTGTTTTTTTGACTGCCTCTGCTTCCCTAACACCATTGCCACCAGCCCGCACAAACTCTCCCCGCGCTCCACTCGCTGCGTCTTCCTCGGCTACCCCTTAGAGCACAAGGGCTATCGGTGCTTAGACCTCACTGCCCGCAAGGTCATCATCTCTCGTCACGTCACATTCGACGAAACGGTTTTTCCCTACTCATCTGGAGACACGCCACCACAACGCACTCGTACGACCACAGAAAATTCGGGCCTCGGGATCCCCCCCGAACTCTGCGCACCTACCTCGTACCTGCCTCGTCAGGGCCCCGCCTCGGTCTCTCCGCCCCCCGCCATGCAGCACCCGCCGCCCACTCCACGCGCGATCCCAACCACCAATCCCCACTCGCCCGGCGCAACCAGCCAATCCGCGCGCCCCCCTGGCTCCCCCGTGTCCCCCACTCCTACCCAATCCGCGCGCGCGGAGCTGCTCGCCAGCCGCCGCGACCCCACCACAACATTGGCGAGCCCCACTTTCAGGCTGCGCGAGGGGCGGGGGGTGTTCGACTGCGCGTACTCTCCAGTCATCAGGTGGCTGAACCACCTGACCGGGTCTGCTGCTGGGCTAAATGGCCAGCCCCTCTCTCTCGCTCAACGTGCGCCTGCACGTCCTGCATGCTAGGCATGCCGATGTAACCTCTCACCCCACCTCTCTGTACTCTACTGATGTACCCTATATAAGCCCATTGAGGCCATGTAATACAATGTGTGAGAGTAATACAATTCAACTCAGCAGGCCCCCGCGTGACGTGAGAGGAGCGGCACCCAGGGAAGGATCCCCGACGGCGGCCCCCAGTCCTCGCGTGGCCCTCCGGCACCTGAATCCCCGCCACCTCAGTTCATTCCCCTCCTCCAATGGATGCCTTATCTCCCCCTTCGATTCAGATCTAGGCGTGGAGTTGAAGTGGCCATCCGCCAGGCCTCACAAGCCATGGCCGACGCCGGCGGCGGCGCTGCCGATCCTGCTGTCGCCGCCTCCATCTCCACCTGCGCGCACTGGTAACCTTCTGATCTCCCGCGGTTCCGTCCCTTGTATGTTTCTTCTTTGCTGCTAGTTACGAGTTGCCAAAAGATTGCAGTATTGCTCACCTCCTTTCAATCCGGACATTTTTGTTGTCATCACTAGTTCACTTGTTCATCAGTTGGCAGTCGAATGCACATTACGCAGCCATATTCTGTCAACTTCAGGAACAGATTTCATGGTGCTTGCTCTCTTATGACACTGCAGGAAATTTGTCCGTTTCATATAATCATCCAGTCAGACGAAAATTAGTTTCCCTTCGCATATTGCTAAATGAGATTAGTAACAAGAGGATTGATTGTTAATTTTTGATGGGTGGATTGATTCTTAATTATGTGTGCAGTGTGGAACTTATGTCTCTGCTTTGGCTGATTGCTTTTCAGAAGAAGAGAGGGAGGCCAGCAGGAGCATACTGCCAGCAAGAGCCAGCGAGATAAGATGATCATCGACAATCCGTCTTACTTGACAGCGAGAGCAACAAGGACATTGATTATAGTCACATATTGTACACATTTTGATTTAATGCATATAGAACAAATCATTATGCAATTTCATAGTTTGTCATCCAAACAAGATTTGGTATTGAAACCTCAATGGGATTCCATGGGCCAATTCCATGACATCCAAACAAGTGAAATCGTATTCATGTCCATTACATTTTCCCCACTGAATTGGTATTGAAACCAATTCAATACGGAGTCCTCCAATAAAGTCATTTGTTATTACCAATAAAAAAGTCAAAGCTTAACACTGGCCAGTATGTACAATCAAATGTGTCAAATATTTTGAGAGTGAAATAGTACACATATGGAACTACTCCTGCTGGCGTGCAGCATAGAGGCACGGGAGCCATGAAAAAACACGTGACATGGTAGTACCAGACGCAGGGGTTTCTCCATGCAGTGCCAAACAGCTAGCACTAACACAAACCAATCACTTTGCTGAATCGTAGTCATGTTCTGCCGTCTGCACGTATCGTGAAGTTTGACAATTTATAATGTAGCTCACCCACATCTTCTCCCATGCACATTCTGTCTTTCCGAGGCCCCAGCGGTATCCTCACGAACTGGATCAAGAGATTGGGTGGGGATTGATAAACCCAGCCGGGAGGAGAGATCGGAGAAGAGAGATGAGAGGTACACAGAGTTACACAGGACATATAGGGCGTGTTCGGTTGCCTGCATGAGGTTCGGCTTGGCTCGCGCGGGACGTAAACGGGTCGATTGATTACCAGCTTTTACTGTTCGGCCCGCATGGCACGAACCATAAAGCAGCTCCGAGCCAGGCCCGCTGAAAACTGTAGAATCGGCAATTTCTCTCGAGCCAGGCCGAGCGGAAGCGCAGCGAGCAGGCCCCTGCACGAGGAGAAACGGGAGGGATGCGAGGTGTCTTCTTCAACCTCGAGTAACCTCCTCTCTAATCTGCTCTCTCCCTTGTCCCTCTAATCTACACAACGGTGCTTCGATTCAAGGTGAGCTCTACACGAAAAAGATGCACATCGATGCTACGGTTTCATTCAGGCAATAGGTTTGCAGCTATTTTGGACGAATTTTGTTAGATTCGTCGTGCACGATCGATCGTTTGAAATTTTCTTTGACCAGCAGCCTACTCTCGCAGTTCTGCACAACATTCGTGTTGCAAGTTACCTGTTTCAACAATCGTAGACGAGAAGATCTACATATTTCTCATGCTTGTACATATGGATATGTGTGCTATGATTTAAGACACTGCTTAATCATTCCTCTAACCGGCGTGGTTTCTCTCGGTCTCCTCTCTCACATCTTGCTGTGGTAGAATCATCGTCGCCGTCGTTCATCTCGGCCTTCTCTCCATGATCCTATTGCAGTTAAGCCGCCATGGCGCGCACACTGACGGGGTTCTTCTCCTCTTTTTTCTGCCACCGACGGGGTCGATCATCTTGGCCTCCTATCGGCCTCCTCTCTCATCTCACTACACTGAAGTCGTTTCCGGCGTCGATCATCTCGGCCTCCTCTCTCGTCCCACTGCACGGACGATACCATGGCGCGAGTGCTGCATTCTCCTCCTCTATCCACTATCTTTGCGCGAGCACCGCAACTAGTTCGCCGACGGTGTCGCTCGCCGTGCCATCGATGGGGTCGCTCGCCCATGATTCCATGCTCGTCATGTCGGACACGGCGCCACGACCACTATCCACCGCAGTCGACATGGTCCAGCGCACACTGCATTTCTTCTCCCCCTTCCTCTGCTAGCTCTTAGCCTTGTGTGCTAAGTGCAAATGCTAGCTCTTAATCATACCCCATGCGGGCAACCAAACAGCGTGTAGTTGTATGCGTCGAGACAATGCAGGCAACCAAACAACGTGCCAAAGTTGACCCACTAATGCAGGAAGTCCGTATGCAAGCAACCAAACAACTTGCAGATGTCGCATATGAGGCTGTTTTTTCAGAGCCAGGCTGAGTGGAGAAGGATATGCAACGTAGGTACTATAGTCGACGTCAACCAAACACGCCCATATAATACCACAGCCATGCACACCCGGCCCTCGGTACATGCATGGCGCGTGATACATCCAACTTATCCCAGCCTGCAACCGGGCCCATCTTCTTGTGGGGTCCTTGCTCTGCTAGGTCATCACCAGAGGCCCTCTTCTTGCTTGCTCAGCACCACTGACACGATCACGCCAGCAACCTCAAAGCAATGGATCCAACGCCTTGATCAGGCTACATGACTGCCGCCTACGAGAATTGGCACCATCATGTTCTTTCTTGCCCTTGCTTTCTCAGGGATGTATTTAGAGCACAGGCTGTTGTGAACACATTAGGTGGTTCCCCTGGCTGAAGACAATGATGCTCATATAGGTTCAGGCCACCTCTCGCCTGCTGCATCACAGAGACATTCGCGGTGACACCACGTGTTGGATTTGTCTATGTGAGAGAAGCCTGCTGGCTAACATGTTGGTATCCTCCAATCTCTCACATAGTCAAATGATTGTAAACATAGAAATATACTAGAACTACCATGTAATAATATGGTGGATAATAACTAAGCACAAATATTGGTTGCTAGCAAGACAGCTAGCCCATTGACATGCACTCAACTGCCAAATGAAATCAGTCCAAGGTATATATAGATGCTTTCGCCCATGCAACAACGAATGCATGGTACACACATACAAGCATGGGTACGTAGGACCTCAAGATGCATATGGGCATGATGAAGTCTAAACTGCGTGAGCACATCACACAATTTTTCGCCAACAAAGCTGGCATGATCATTTTTGAGAAATTAGTCATCACAACTTTGCAGCATGCATATCACCGTCTCTTATTTTCCCTTTGCTTTCTCAAGTACCACTCGAAGTTCCATTGCTTTCATTTCATCCATGATCGAGCACATAGGCAATTATAATTTGGTGGATACAAATTGATTTCATTTATGAACACTGTCGACCAACTTTTCATTAGGGGTTGATATATGCACTTCAGTCTAGCAATGAGACAAAATTGTAAAATAGCAATTCAATTAGTACTTAGTACATGCAATATGTAGGGCTGGAGGAAAAATATCGCATAAAATGTCTGATGTAGGACGAGAGGAAGATTGGAGCAAGGCACCTGCGCGGTGCTGCTGCTGTATTGATCAACAATATATAGGGTTACAACAGGCACGTGGTATGTGATGTACATGTGCGACGTACGCCATTGTCGGAGTAAACGACCACAGGTAGCCTAGCCGGTTTCCTTTGGCCCTTCGAAAAAATAACAGGCCGATCGAGCCTTCGAGCACCCAAGACACGGGGCCGCCTTCCTCCGGCCGGCTGCCTCACAGGTCGACTACCGGAAGGCGGCCCGGCACTAAACTCTCATGGAGGAGGCCACGATAGGGCCGACTCCAAGAAGCCGGCCACGAAAGGACCGACTCCAAGAAGCCGGCCCCTGGCAGGCGGCAAGGATCGTGCCCTCAAAGTCCGCACCCCCATGATGATGATGGGACAGGGCGTGGCAACAGTGAAGCCTGCCACCCCCGAATCCCGGAGCACGCATGGCTACAGTACGCCGTACGGGGTAGCCATCACCCGTCCGGTGTGGCATTGTTGCCATGCTGACTATGACGCCCTCCACGATGGGCAGCCAGTATGGCCCGCAGGCAGCGGGCCCCTTCGGTCAGAGAGACGCCCGAAGGCGGCCATGCCTCCCCCAGTCGGCCCGGGATGCGGCCGGCTTCCAATAGCCGGCTTGCTCCCCTCCTCGAAGCACGCACGCCATTAAGGAGACAAGACGAGGTAAGGCTACAGTGAGAGCCCGCTAGGCGGTGGCACTGTAGCCATGCTTACCTTGACGAAGCCCTCGTCATCCAGGGTGAGGTAACAGTAAACAGTCCCCGACAAGACCCCCAAGCGGTGGGGCCTGCTTGTCGGCCAAGAGGCCGGCAGCCGGCGGGACCCACCAGTCGGCGGGCCCCAGCGACCGGCGGAGAAGCCGACGACCATAGACACTGACGGCTAGGGCCCATGCCCAGCCGGATTACCATTGTACCCCTGGGGGGTAGGCCTATATAAACCCCCCAGGGCACCCATGCAAAGGGTGGATCCCTGAGAGTTTTAGCCACCACATTGAGTAGAGAAAAGAGCTAGTGAGGGAGTCCTGGACTAGGGGGTGTTCGGATAGCCGAACTATCATCATCGGCCGGACTCCAAGACTATGAAGATACAAGATTGAAGACTTTGTCCCGTGTCCGGATGGGACTTTCCTTGGCGTGGAAGGCAAGCTTGGCGATACAGATATGTAGATCTCCTACCATTGTAACCGACTCTGTGTAACCCTAGCCCTCTCTGGTGTCTATATAAACCGGATGGCTTTAGTCCGTAGGACGAACAACAATCATACCATAGGCTAGCTTCTAGGGTTTAGCCTCCTTGATCTCGTGGTAGATCTACTCTTGTAACACACATCATCAATATTAATCAAGCAGGACGTAGGGTTTTACCTCCATCAAGAGGGCCCGAACCTGGGTAAAACATCGTGTCCCTTGTCTCCTGTTACCATCCGCCTAGACGCACAGTTCGGGACCCCCTACCCGAGATCCGCCGGTTTTGACACCGACATTGGTGCTTTCATTGAGAGTTCCTCTGTGTCGTCACCGATAGGCTCGATGGCTTCTTTGATCATCATCAACGACGCAGTCCAGGGTGAGGCCTTCCTTCCTGGACAGATCTTCGTATTCGGCGGCTTTGCACTGCGGGCCAATTCGCTTGGCCATCTGGAGCAGATCGAAAGCTACGCCCCTGGCCGTCATGTCAGATTTGGAAGTTTGAACTTCACGGCCGACATCCGCGGGGACTTGATCTTCGATGGATTCGAGCCACAGCCGAGCGCGCCGCACTGTCACTACGGGCATGATTTAGCTCTGCAGCCGGACAGTACCCTGGAGGCCGCACTCGAGCCCGCTCCGATCTTCAATTCGGAGCTGGCTGCGCAGATCGAGGACGGATGGCTAGACACTGCCTCGGGGGCTGCAACCTCTACGGCGATAGAGCCGAACACTAATCTTGTCCCTCATGAAGCCCGTGACTCCGAGGTGCCGGACTCCTCGCCGGACTCCGAGCCTCCCGCGCCCCCTCCAACCGAATCCGGTTGGGCACCGATCATGGAGTTCACCGCTGCGGACATCTTTCAACACTCACCTTTCGGCGACATCTTGAGCTCGCTAAAGTATCTCTCGTTATCAGGAGAGCCCTGGCCGAACTGCGGTCAGGACGGTTGGGATGCGGACGATGAAGAAATTCAAAGCCCACCCACCACCCACTTAGTAGCCACTGTCGACGATCTAACCGACATGCTAGACTACGACTCCGAAGACATCGACGGTATGGACGACGATGCCAGAGACGACCAAGAACCAGCGCCTACTGGGCACTGGAAAGCCACCTCATCATATGACATATACATGATGGATATCCCAAAGGATGGGAATGGCGAAGGAACAGCGGAGGATGACCCCTCCAAGAAACAGCCCAAGCGCCGGCGTCAGCGGCGCCGCTCAAAATCCCGCCACAGCAAGAATGAAGATTCCAGCACCGGAGATAATAACACACCAGACAGTGCCGAAGACAACCCACTCCAGCAAGATTCAGCGCAGGAGGACGGAGACGTCAGCCCTCATGAGAGAGCGATAGAAGAAGAGGTAGAGGATTATATGCCTCCCTCCGGAGAAGAGGCAAGCCTCAACGATGACGAATTCGTCGTGCCCGAGGATCCCATCGAACAAGAGCATTTTAAACGTAGGCTTATGGCCACGGCAAACAGCCTCAAGAAAAAGCAGCAATAGCTTAGAGCTGATCAAGATCTGCTAGCCGATAGATGGACTGAAGTCCTCGCGGCCGAAGAGCATGAGCTCGAACGCCCCTCCAAAAGCTACCCGAAACGCAAGCTGCTCCCTCGATTAGAGGAGGAGGCGTATGAACCTGCATCACCAGCAGACAACATGGCTGACCGACCACCCCGAGGTCGCGACAGAGAGGCCCCTAGGCCCTTCACTAGAACCGTACCCCGGCATCGCTCGAAAAGCACAAGGCCACAGGGGAACGCTCCGGACTTGCGAGATATATTGGAGGATAAGGCAAGACAATCAAGATCGATCTATGGATCGCGTGGGCGCCCCATGATACGTGACGACAACCGTCGCGCCGGACATAGTAAGTCCGGCCGGGCCGAACAAAATAGACAAAGATCTTTTGAGCTCCGTCGTAATATCGCCCAGTACAGAGGCGCCGCAGACCCACTATGCTTCACAGATGAAGTAATGGATCATCAAATCCCCGAAGGGTTTAAACCCGTGAATATTGAATCTTACGATGGTACAACAGACCCCGCGGTTTGGATCGAAGACTATCTCCTCCACATCCACATGGCCCGCGGTGACGATCTTCACGCCATCAAATATCTCCCACTCAAACTTAAAGGACCAGCCCGGCATTGGCTTAACAGCTTGCCAGCAGAGTCAATCGGGAGTTGGGAAGACCTGGAAGCCGCATTCCTCGATAACTTCCAAGGCACGTATGTGCGACCACCAGACGCCGATGACCTAAGCCACATAATTCAGCAGCCAGACGAATCGGCCAGACAATTCTGGACACGGTTCTTAACCAAGAAAAACCAAATCGTCGACTGTCCGGATGCGGAGGCCCTCGCGGCCTTCAAGCATAACATCCGCGACGAGTGGCTTGCCCGGCACCTGGGACAGGAAAAGCCGAAATCCATGGCAGCCCTCACACCACTCATGACCCGCTTCTGCGCGGGTGAGGATAGCTGGCTAGCACGCAGCAACAACCTCAACAAAAATTCTTGCAGTCCGGATATCAAGGACCATAATGGCAGGTCGCGTCGCAACAAAAATAAACGCCGCATTAACGGCGATAATAGTGAAGATACGGTAGTGAATGCCGGATTCAGAGGCTCTAAACCCGGTCAGCGAAAAAAGCCATTCAAAAGAACTACTCCGGGTCTGTCCAATTTGGACTGAATACTCGACCGCTCGTGCCAGATACATGACACCCCCGAAAAGCCAGCCAACCACACCAACAGGGACTGTTGGGTATTCAAGCAGGCATGCAAGTTAATTGACGAAAACAATGACAAGGGGCTGCATAGCAATGACGAGGAAGAGACCCGACCACCGAACAATAGAGGACAGAAGGGTTTCCCCCCACAGGTGCAGACGGTGAACATGATATACGCAACGCACATACCCAAAAGGGAGCAGAAGCGTGCACTCAGGGATGTATACGCGATGGAGCCAGTTGCCCCGAAGTTCAATCCATGGTCCTCCTGCCCGATCACTTTTGAACGAAGGGACCACCCCACCAGCATCCACCACGGCGGATTCGCCGCATTGGTTTTAGACCCAATCGTCGATGGATTTCACCTCACCAGAGTCCTGATGGACGACGGCAGCAGCCTGAATCTGCTTTATCAAGATACAGTGCGCAAAATGGGCATAGACCCCTCAAGGATTAAACCTACCAAGACGACCTTTAAAGGCGTCATACCAGGTGTAGAAGCCAATTGTATAGGCTCAGTTACACTGGAAGTGGTCTTCGGATCCCTGGATAACTTCCGAAGCGAGGAGTTAATCTTCGACATAGTTCCGTTCCGCAGCAGCTATCATGCTCTGCTCAGACGTACCGCGTTCGCAAAGTTCAACGCGGTGCCGCACTACGCATACCTCAAGCTCAAGATGCCAGACCCTCGAGGAGTCATCACGGTCAACGGAAACACTGAATGCTCTCTCCGAACGGAGGAACACACAGCGGCTCTCGCGGCAGAAGTACAGTGCAGCCTCTTAAGGCAATTCTCGAGTCCGGCCGTTAAGCGACCGGACACGGCTAAACACGCCCGGAGTAACCTACAACAAGACCACCCGGCACGTTCCGAGGACGCGTAGCAGTGCGCCCCAACCCCAGCCCCTACGCTCTGAAGATACCATGGGCATGGGGAGAGGGGCACGACCACGATAGGCCCAGACTGCGGCTCAACCACACCTGGGGCTCTCAAGTGTGTCGTTTCTTTTTTTCTTTTTCTTTTTTATTACCCACAGGACTCCGTTCACCAGAGGCCCTGTCCGGCAGCAGACCTGCCGAACTCACGATGCAATAGCCAGGGAAGGAGAAAGGCTACAACGAATATCCAGGTGGTCTCCATTACGAGCATTAAATCTGTTTTATGCACCATTCCGCAGCCTACCCCCGGAGGAGGACATATTTAATAGTCCCACCCCTTGCTTATCGCACCATTTGTATCGTTCTGCATTTACAGCAGTTTTTCTTGAATAAGTAATGCAACACCTTTTTGCTTCCAATTGCATTTGTTTCTTATACATATGTTCATTTATGACCTGTTGCATCCGTACATTTTGGTACGGCTAAATACACCAGGGGCTTATGTTTCCCGCATCATGGTGTGATAAGTCCGAACACTTTCACAAGTGCGGCACCCCGAACTTATAGCATTATATGCATCGGCTCCGAATCATGTCTTGGGTCAATAGTTGGGTTTGCCCGGCTCCCGTGTTTTGGTACCTTACGTTCCGTTGTATCGGCTAAGGTAGCACTGGGAGAACCACTGCGATTGCGCCCTAGTTGAGCTGGGCGAGCGCCTTAGTGGAGAAAGCTAAAACTAACCGTCATGATGAGGCGAGAGCTGGTCGCTATTCGAGAGGTTTTTTGCGAGTCCCTAAAGACTTATGCCGCTTAGAGCGAGGAGCCGGCTTTTGTCCGGCCCAGGCATGGATAGCGCCCCAAATTCGGCCTTCTGAAGACTAGGGGCTTCGCCGAAATTTAAAATTATAGAATTCTATGGCTAAGTGAGAGTGTTCAAGCATTATAAGTCCGGTTGCCTTGTTCACTGTGTTGAGCGCCTCCCTAGATGGACCCAAAAATGGGAACAAGAGTGCTCAAGTTTACCCCGAACACCCCAGCACTCGTGGCATGGGGGCTGAAGCCGACGACTTGCCATCTCTCAGATTTGATAAACAGCCGCACAGAAGGTAATATTTTAAATTAACAAGCGTTGCTTAGCGCATATGAACTAAGTTTTCAGCGCACAGGATAACAAAATGCGAGTCTACTCAAATATTACATCTTTGGAGCACTCATCCGCAATAGTGCGGGCACCCTTCAGCACAGTCTTATAATACATCTCGGGAGTACGATACTCCTTGCCCTGCGGTGGCGCATCCGTCACAAGCTTCTGAGCATCCATATTGCCGCAGTGCACCTTTGCGCGGGCAAGGGCCCAACGGGCACCTTCAATACAGGCGGAGTGCTTGATGACTTCAACCCATGGACACGCATCCACCAGCCGCCGCACCAGGCCGAAGTAGCTCCCAGGCATGGCCTCCTTCGGCCACAGCCGAACAATGAGGCCCTTCATGGCCTGTTCGGCCGCCTTGTGGAGCTCGACCAGCTGCTTCAGCTAGTCGCTAAGGGGCACCGGATGTCCGGCCTCAGCATACTGAGACCAGAAGACCTTCTCCGTCGAGCTCCCCTCCTCGGCCCGGTAGAACGCGGCAGCATCGGACACGCCGTGAGGAAGATCTGCGAACGCTCTTGGAGAGCTTCGAATTCGGGTAAGCAACAGGTAATTAACACTCACATGCTTACTTTGCATGAAAAATGCCTTACCCGCTGCTATTTTCTTCAACGCCTCGATTTCTTGGAGGGCCTTGTAGGCTTCAGCCTTAGCGGCTTTGGCACTCTCAAGAGCCGTTGCAAGCTCAGACTCTCGAGTCTTCGAGTCACGCTCCAGGCTCTCATGTTTTTTCACGAGATCCTGGAGCTCTTGCTGTACCTCCGCCACCCGCGCCTCCTGCTTCTCTCGCTCGGTGCGCTCCGCGGCCGCATTGCGTTCGGCCGCGGCCACCGCCTCCTTCAGGGTCGCCACCTCGTTAGTGGCCCCTGCAATACCCACGTTATCCTTGTCATTCTTCTTGCAACCAAAATCCTTTTCTGTAAGGTACAATTTTAATAAGGTGTTACTCACCTTCCTTGTCCTCGAGCTGCTTCTTGGCACGGCCGAGCTCGTTCTCGGACCGCTCGAGGCTTTGCTTCAAAGCATTGACCTCCGCAGTCAATGCGGCAGAGGTCAGCAGCGCAGCCTGCAATCCCATATTGACATATTTTTTATGACTCCTGCGTATATCTTTTTAGATCCTCAGTCCGGCTTTTCTTTCCGAACACCGAACCGAGCATCAGGGGCTACTGTCTATGCGGTAGTATTTTACATATATCAAAATTCTTACCTCAAAGCCTGTTAGAAGGCTGTTGCAGGCTTCGGTCAGCCCGCTCTTGGCGAGCTAAACCTTTTGAATCACCGCACTCATAACAGTGAGGTGTTCCTCTTCGATGGAGGCGCCATTGAGCGCCTCCAGCAAGCTATTCGGCGCCTCCGGTTGGAGGAGACTGCCGGCGTCACGGTCTTGCCCTTCTTACGAAGGGGCCGCCCGCCGGACTCCAGAGCCACTATGGGTTTCGGGGCCGAGTCCAGTGCAAAGTCCGGGAGGTTGTCCTGCGACACCTCTGGGGCCTCCTCCTCCTAGTGGGTCCCTTCCCGAGATCCCACCTCGGCATCGTCCGTGTCACGGGGGGTGGAGGCGGTCGGAAGAGAATCCATATCCGACGCACCTAAGGACCCGCTCGACGAAGCGGGAAGATCATCCTTGGGCGGACTGCAGGGTTGTATGCGGCATTAGAAAGACATTGCATGGCAAAAAAGAAAAACCATGAAGTTATTCGGTACTCCGGATACTTACGATCTCGCCAGGGGCTTGGCCCTTGGGGGCCAGTCCTCGTCGTCGTCACTGGCATTGGCAGAGCAGTCCGGGGAAAGATTTTTTCCCTTCTTGGACCCTTCGGCCTCCCTTGTTGGGGAGGCCTTCCTTTTCCTCCCTCCCCCCGCTGGGGAAGAGGCTTTCTTCTTCTCCTCCTCACCTTTGTGAGAGGAGTCTGCCTCGGAGTCATCATCCGATAGCACTTGAAAACGGGAACTCTTCCGAGTGCCCGTGGCCTTCTTCTTGGCCTTCTTCTCCAGCACCACGTGGGGTGCCGGAGCCAGCAGCCCCGTTAGGCGGGCGTCCGCTGGGTCCTCTGGCAATGGGGCCGGACAGATAGTCTGTTCGGCCTTCGTAAGCCAGTCCTGTCAAAGGAAAGGGAGTTTAGATCCCGCATAGAGTCAAACTATGGAAAACAAGCATCCCATAAAGGACAAAATCGCTTACCTCGTCAGCCGGACGCTGCGAGCTAAATCTGCGATCTTCGGTAGCGGATGCGGGAGCCTCGGCGCCCTTGAACAACACCTTCCAGACATCTTCGTACGTAGTGTCGAAGAGCCCGCTCAAAGTCTGGTGTTGCGCCGGATCGAACTCCCACATGTTGAAGCCCCGTCGTTGGCACGGGAGGATCTGGCGGATGAGCATGACCTGGACTACGTTGACAAGCTTGAGCTTCTTGTCCACTAGCTTTTGGATGCAGGCTTGGAGTCCAGTTAGCTCCTCCGAATCACCCCATGTCCGGCCGCTCTCTTTCCAGGAGGTGAGCCATGTGGGGATGCCAGATCTGAATTCGGGGGCCGCTGCCCATTCGGGGTCACGCGGCTCGGTGATGTAGAACCACCCCGATTGCCACCCCTTAATGGTTTCCACGAAAGTACCCTCAAGCCAAGTAATGTTGGACATCCTGCCCACCATGGCGCCTCCGCACTCCGCTTGGCTGCCCTTCACAACCTTCGGCTTGACACTGAAGGTCTTGAGCCACAAGCCGAAGTGGGGCTGGATGCAGAGGAAGGCCTCACACACGACGATAAACGCCGATATGTTGAGGATAAAATTCGGGGCCAGATCATGGAAATCTAGGCCGTGGTAGAACATGAGCCCCCGGACAAAGGGATGGAGTGGGAAGCCCAGTCCGCGGAGGAAATGGGGAAGAAATACTACCCTCTCATGGGGCCTGGGGGTGGGGATGAGCTCTCCCTCGTCGGGGAGCCGGTGTGCGATGTTGCTGGACAAATATCCGGTGCTGCGCAGCTTCTGGATCTGCCCCTCCGTGACGGAGGAGGCCATCCACTTGCCTCCCGCTCCGGACATAGTTGGAGGAGGTTGAGGTGAGATGTGCAGACTTGGGCGCTGGAGCTCGAGTTCGCGGAGATGGATAAGCCAAGGAGGAAGAAGGCACAGGTAAAAGGGTTGGATCTTTATCCCCTTATATGGGCGGACAAAAACATGTGTCCCCACCGGCCTGATAAAACTCGCTTATCCCCCAAGCGCCGCAATCAATGGCGCGGTTGGCTTACCCACGTCCGTATTAATGGGAATCCCGAAATAAGGGGAACACGATCTCTGCTTCGACAAGACGTGCCAAGGAAACCGCTTCGCTAAACGCGCTGAGGTGGTACAATTAAAACAATTCAAGTAAAGGCTTGGTAGTGGTGTGACGTCACGCCACCAAATACGTCAGCAGATTGAACTTGTGTAAATATTATTCTCTCTACGGTGGTGCGTGGAATTTATTTTGAAGAGCCGGACACTATCCTGGTGTTCACAATCTTCTATAAATTATTTGGAGGAGGAACCCGCCTTGCAATGCCGAAGACAATATGCGCGCCGGACTCGTCGTCATTGAAGCCTGGTTTAGGGGCTATTGAGGGAGTCCTGGACTAGGGGGTGTCCGGATAGCCGAACTATCATCATCGGCCGGACTCCAAGACTATGAAGATACAAGATTGAAGACTTCGTGATGCGGAGCTTCCTTCCATCATCCATGGACGCATCTACATCTCCTTCAACACCACGTGGAACCATGACTCGAGCCCGCTCTAAGGCTATCGAAGATAAGGTGAACTCGCTCCTCTCTGAAATCCCTCTTTCTACTCAAGAGACATGGCTGCTACCTCAGACGGAGACTCTGTGTGTGATCAGGTACATCGCTGAAGAAGAAGAGGCAGGCGTCAACTCTCTGCCCAGCCCGGAACCTGCCCGGAACTTCCGGCCCCCGGAACTTCCGGCCTGCCCGGAACTTCCGGCCTCCTTCGACATCGACCACCCCGGGCGTGCCAACTTTCTGCTTAGCCCGGAACCTGCCCGGAACCTAGCCCGGAACTTCCGGCCCCCGGAACCTCCGGCCCGGCCCGGAACTTTCGCCCCCCGGAAGCCAGCCCTGCCGCCACTGCGCCAACTTTCGGCTTAGGCCGGACCCTGCCCGGAACTTCCGTCGCCCGGAATTTTCGGCCCTGCCTGCGCGCAGCCACTTGGGCCGAGGCCCGTGTACCCTTTCGCCCCCTCAGACTATATATACTCATTCACCCCGTACGTTTTAGGGTTAGCACTGATTAGCTCATATTTGTGAGAGAGCCTTTGCTCATCCACTTGGATACTTCTCCTCGGAGTTCAGGACCTCTTCGGAGAAGATCCCCCAAGCGGATTCAAGACCCCTTTCGAGGGAAGACCATCAAGACCTTCGTTAGGAGATGAACTGTCCTTTGTATCCTTACCTTTGTTGATTGTGGATCATATGTATCTCTTTGTGTTCGGTGATCTAGCACTCGTGTGATTGATCCTCTGTCGGTTTCGTGTTTCTCTCTCTCGTCCTCCCCGCGTTTTCCCCTTTGTGCTTTCGCGTGTTCTTCGTGCTTCTCCCATGGGATCCCTCCAAACGTGAAAGATCATCCCCCTAGGGTTTTGCCCTACATCATATGGTATCATGAGCCACGTTGATCACATTTTTGGAGCCCCTACCCCTCTTTTTCTAGCTTGATTTTGTTGTTTTCATCCTAATTCCGAAAATTCCCCACCAAAAATAGCCCCCAATTTTTTTTTTGTGATTTGTTGGTGAGTTGAGATTTTGTTGGATTTGATCCATGGATTTCCTTTTTTTCGAGTGGATCTAGCTTCCCTGCCCTTCCTTCCTTCTAATTTCTTCTTTTTCCCCTCGGATCTGGGTTTTTCCCCAAGTTTTTACGCCCAAATCCGCGATCTCGAAGTCTCTGTTCTTGGCAGATTCCCGACACCCGGAACTTCCGGCTCCCGGACCTTCCGGTCATCCCGGACCTTCCGGCCCCCGGACCTTCCGGCCATCCCCGGACCTTCCGGCCCCCGGAACTTCCATCTTGCCCGGAACTTCCGGCCTGGACAGAAAGATTGCACTTCTCCGACACTTTCGCTACTTCAGAAAGTTCGATCACGGTGCAGCGGCATCTTCGCCAACGTACTGAAGACCGTGCACTGCGTCCCCATCGACTTTCACATCCGTTTCAACTCTCAACCGAAGCAAGGACGGTAACATCGACGACATCTTTGTCATACCTTGCAATTGCATTGATAACCCACATTGCCTCATTTCGCGTAGCTTACCCATCGAGACTAGCCATTGAGTATTGCAGGCAATGTGACTTGTGCACATTAGGTATCATACTCCATAAGCATACATACCTTACCATAGTGGTGCATATCTTGGGATCCACTTGTGTGTCACAAAGTTGTCATCGCATACACAATTGCTATCGTGGTTCGTGAAGTATTGCATGAGAAAAGAGCTCAAAAGTGAAAGAGCCACCCAAGCTTTTAAGCAAAGAGGAAAGATAAACAAAGAGCTTATGAACAAGAACCATAGCATCATACTACATTAAGATTGTCATATTGGATCATCTTGGATCATTGCACCGAAATATCATATATATAGCATACTTGGGATAGAGATCGTTGCATTTTTGCCAAGTAGGTTGTGCACAAGTTTGCGTATCCGCCTATTGTGCAATCGTGCTAGCGTCTCTCTAGTATTGTGCAACAAGAGCATTTTTGTGGTTTCCACATTTTGGCTCACTTTTGGATTGCACAATCCCACTTATCTATTTGCGTGTGTGTTTCCATGTACCCATACTTGCTTGGTCTACTTGTTGCATTTGCAAATTTGTGAATCTTTTCCAACATTATTGAAGCGCACTTACTATTGCATCAAATTTGTGCCACCATCCTAACCAAGCTCCACCATAAGCTTTTACTTGTATAGGTGTGAGAACCGACAAGAATTGGTACTAACAGTGCTATTTCATTGTCCGCATTTGAGTGAATTTGATTCATCTTCAACATCGGTCAAGGTACATTTGGTACACGTTCTTTTCCTTCTACCACTTACATTTTGCTTGGTATGATGGATAGGGCAAGTTCTTCTATAAATCCACCTCTCATCGAGAACGGCGATGACATGTCATCATTCGTCACAAAGAGCCACCTCTTTGGTGCTCAAAGGGTGTTACACCAAGAGCAACAAGCTATGAGCGACCGCATCGACAACCTCGCCACCGACTTGCGACTCTCCGAGCAACGTACAAGAGACTACTTCGACGGCAAATTCGACTCTCACAAGCAAGAAAATGATGCAAGAATGGACGAGATCCGCACCTTGATGAGGAACCGGCATCATTCCACTTCTTCATCCTCAAGACGGAGCTGCTCGAGTCGACACTCAGATGACACCTTCTCCGGCTCAAGTACACCGTCTTCGACCATTCTTCGACGAGCCGCGCATCAAGACCGTCATGCATCTCGGAACCCGCTACAAGACAAGAATTCACAAGAGCAAGTCGATGAGCAAGTCCCTCGTCCTCAATCAAACCAAGTGGCTTTTTCTCAAGCTCAAGAACGGCAACGACTACGATGCCAAGAAGAAGAACGAGCGCGCCTACACCAAGAAGAACAAGACGCCGAGGCTCAACGTCTTCAACGACAAGAACGTGAAGCGCAAGCTCTTGAGGCGCAACGTGCCCTTCAAGAATCAAGTCGAGCCATCGCCAACCGCAATCGCGAACGGCGCAATCAAGAGGAAGCTCTTCGAGAAGAAATCCAAGAGAGGAACTACCAACCACGTGTGCAACGTCAAGCTCCACAAGCCCCTCCACAAGCTCGTCAAGCTCCTCTTCAACCTCAAGTTCAACAAGAGCAAGTTGATCATGGACTTCCTCCGCGCCAAGAGCAACATGAGGATGACTATCCTCCACGTCAAGGACGTCATCATCACCATCGCCAACAACACAATGAAGAGCAACGCTATGGCAAGCTCAAGTTCACAATGCCCAAGTTCAATGGAAGCAATGATCCGGAAGAGTACCTCTCATGGGCATTGAAGGTCGACAAAATCTTTCGTTTGCACAACTTTGAGGAAGAAAAGAAGATCGCTATGGCATCACTTGAGTTCCAAGACTATGTGCTCATATGGTGGGAACAAGTCCTTGAACGCCGTCAAGCAAGAGGTGAACCACCAATCACCACTTGGACTCAAATGAAGGATGTCATGCGGGCACGTTTTGTACCAACCTACTACAACCGCGATCTCTTCAAGAAGCTACAACTCCTCAAGCAAGGAACAAAGAGTGTTGAAGAATACTACAAGGAAATGGAGATAGCCATGATTCGAGCCAATGTCAAGGAAGATGATGAGCAAACAATGGCACGTTTCTTGAATGGACTCAATCATCCCATCAAGAAGATCGCCGACTTCCAACCATATTCCAACCTCATTGAGCTCGTGCATCAAGCAACCAAGGCGGAACGTAAAGTGCAAGATGACTTCAAGTACGCCAAGTACTCATCCAAGACCTACGGTTTCTCCAACATCCAAGCTTCAACGACTCCTTCAACATCTACATCAACAAAACCTTCTCCAAGCAATGACGACAAGTCAAGTTACAAGAAAACTTCGGCAAGTTCAAGTCGCCTTCCTCCTACGACAAGCAACTTCAAGCCGCGTGCTTCATCATCCACTCCAACCGATGAGACCGTCAAGACAAGCTCCTTCAAATGTTTCACTTGTGGCGGCCGAGGCCACAAAGCCTTCCAATGCACCAACAAGCGCACCATAATCCTCAACGATGATGGCACCTACGACTCAATGAGTGAAGATGAAATGGAAGCCATTGAGCAAGTGGCCATGCACCGGCGCGTGAACGAGGATGAAGATGATCAAGTCTTTTGTGATGAGGATTCGAGCCCCGCTCTCGTTCTCTCCAAGGTCTTGACACTTCAACATCAACAAGAAGAAGACCAACGATGCCACATCTTCCATACAAAGGCCGGCTTCAATGGAAGGTCCGTCAAGGTCATCATCGATGGAGGTAGTTGCCACAACTTGGCAAGTGAAGAACTATGTTCAAAACTTCAATTGGTCAAGAAGAAACACCCGCACCCCTACAAGGTTCAATGGCTAAGTGACTCCGGCACTATACGAGTCGAGCATACGGTCCAAGTCTCTTTCAAAATAGGTGCTTATGAAGACACTTTGGAATGTGATGTGGTCCCAATGACCGTTTGCCACCTCCTTCTTGGTCGACCATGGCAATTCGACCGTGGTGTCATCCACAATGGGCGCACCAATCACTATAGCTTGAAGATGAAAGGGAAGGAGTATGTGCTACGACCTATGTCTCCTAGTCAAGTGATAGCCGACAAACAAGCCACCCACCATGGCGAGAAGAGTGAGAAAGTTACCCACCCAAAAGAGAGTGAGAGCCACAAGCCAAATATGAGCGCCTCTTCGCCTAAAGAGAAAAACCTCATCCTATTTGCCACCAAAAGTGAGATGAGAGAAGTGTGTGAGAAACCATCGAGTGTGATGCACTTCGTCCTCGTGTGCAAAGATGGAGAGCCAACAACTAACACCTCTCACGAGTTACCTTTAGTGTTTCAATCTCTTTTGCAGGAATTCAAAGATGTCTTCCCCGATGAGCTACCTCCGGGTCTACCTCCACTACGTGGCATTGAGCATCGAATCGATCTCATCCCCGGAGCGCCACTTCCAAACAAAGCCCCATACCGTGTCAATCCCGAAGAAACCAAGGAGATTCAATGACAAGTACAACAACTCATCGACAACGGTCAGGTACGTGAAAGCTTAAGCCCATGTGCCGTTCCCGTTATCCTTGTACCTAAACCTGATGGCAGTTTTTGCTTGTGTTCCGATTGTAGACCCATAAACGCCATCACCGTTCATTATAGGCACCCCATTCCTCGCTTAGATGATATGCTTGATGAACTTAGTGGAGCCAACTTTTTCTCCAAAATTGACCTTAAAAGTGGCTATTATCAAGTTCGCATTCAAGAAGGTGATGAATGGAAAACCTCTTTCAAAACCAAATTTGGATTATATGAGTGGTTAGTGATGCCTATGGGTTTGTCGGAAGCACCCGGAACTTTCGTGCGTCTTATGCATCATGTGCTTAGACCTTACATTGGAGTCTTCGTTGTGGTTTACTTTGATGATATCCTTGTGTTTAGCAAAACCATGAAAGAGCATATTAATCATGTTAAATCTGTGTTGCAAACTCTTTACAAGGAACGCCTTTATGCAAACTTGAAAAAAATGCACTTTTGGCGTTGACAAAGTGATTTTCTTGGGTTTTGTTGTCTCTTCCAAGGGTGTCCATGTAGATGAAACTAAAATAGAAGCAATTAAAACTTGGCCCCAACCCACCAATTTACAACAAGTGAGAAGTTTTCTTGGTCTAGCAGGATTTTGTCGCTGCTTTGTGAAAAACTTTAGCACAATTGCCGCTCCTTTACATGCTTTGAGTAAGAAGAATGCTCCTTTTGTTTGGAGAACTTTGGAATCCACCGCTTTTGATGAGCTTAAATCTTTGCTTACTCATGCTCCGATTCTTGCTTTACCCAACTTTGACAAAAAATTGAGGTTCATTGTGATGCAAGTGGTACCGGAATTGGCAGAATTTTAATGCAAGAAAAACGAGCCATTGCTTATTTTAGTGAAAAACTCTCCGCTGCTCAACTTAATTATCCCATCTATGACAAAGAATTGTATGCTTTATGCGTGTGCTACATGTTTGGGAACATTATCTTAGACCTCATGAGTTTGTCATCCATACCGATCATGAAATGCTTAAGTACCTAAAAGGTCAAACTAAATTGAACAAGCGTCATGCCAAATGGAGTGAATTCATCAAATCTTTTCCTTATGTGATCAAGTACATTAAGGGTAAAGAAAATGTAGTTGCGGATGCACTTTCACGCATATGCACACTTGTGACTAAACTTGAGTTGAATGTTATTGGTTTTGAGCATATAAAAGACTTGTATGAGCATGATCCTTCTTTTGCTACTCCTTACGCTAAGTGTTTGACACACACGTCTTGGGAACGATACTACATAAAGGATGATTATCTTATGAGAGCTAAAAAACTTTGCATTCCCGAGTCTTCTCTTTGTTTGCTCCTTCTGCAAGAGGCTCATGGAGGCGGACTTATGGGACACTTTGGACGCGACAAGACTTTCGCCACGCTCTCCAAGAACTACTTTTGGCCCAAGATGTTTCGTGATGTCTCACGCTTCACCAACCGTTGCTCCACATGTCGCAAAGCTAAGTCTAAAGCTCAATCCCATGGTCTTTACATGCCCCTTCCCATTCCTTACCAACCTTGGGAGGACATTAGCATGGATTTTATACTTGGTTTGCCTAGAACTCAAAATGGCAAGGATTCCGTCTTTGTTGTTGTGGACAAATTTTCTAAGATGGCACATCTCATTCCTTGCAACAAGATAGACGATGCTTCACATATTGCAAATCTCTTTTGTAGGGAAATCTTGCGACTTCATGGATTGCCAAAGACGATCGTCTCCGACCGTGACATCAAGTTCCTGAGTTACTTTTGGAAGACGCTATGCGCCAAGCTCGGAATCAAGCTCTTCTTCTCATCCGCATACCATCCTCAAACCGACGGCCAAACGGAGGTGACGAACCGGACACTATCCACTCTACTTCGCGTGTTGATCAAGAAGAACATCAAGGAGTGGGAGGCGTGTCTACCCATCACCGAGTACGCCTACAACCGTGCGAGACATTCGACTACCGGCAAGTCCCCCTTCGAGGTCGTCTACGGTTTCAACCCGTTGTCACCATTGGACATTCTACCTCTTCCTCTACAAGAGTGCACCAACATGGATGCGAGTGCACGGACAAGCTACATCAAGAAGATGCATGAGGATACAAGACACACCATCGAGCGCCAAGTACAACGACTAGCGACCAAGCTCAACATCAACAAGCATCCCATGGTATTCAACGTTGGTGATCTCGTGTGGCTACACCTTCGGAAGGACCGCTTCCCCAACGAACGCAAATCCAAGCTTCTCCCTCGAGTCGACGGACCCTTCAAGGTGCTAGAACGCTACAACGACAACGCCTACAAGATTGAACTCCCACGAGACAAGTACGCCGTGAGCGACATCTTCAACGTCAAAGACCTCTCGCCTTTCCATGGTGATGAAGATTTTGATCCGAGGTCGGATCTTTCCCAAGGGGGGGGGGGGGAGATGATGCGGAGCATCCTTCCATCATCCCCATGGACGCATCTACATCTCCTTCAACACCATGTGGACCCATGACTCGAGCCCGCTCTAAGGCTATCGAAGATAAGGTGAACTCGCTCCTCTCCGAAATCCCTCTTTCTACTCAAGAGACATGGCTGCTACCTCAGACGGAGACTCTGTGTGTGATCAGGTACATCGCTGAAGAAGAAGAGGCAGGCATCAACTCTCTGCCCAGCCCGGAACCTGCCCAGAACTTCTGGCCCCCGGAACTTCCGGCCTGCCCGGAACTTCCGGCCTCCTTCGACATCGACCACCCCGGGCGTGCCAACTTTCTGCTTAGCCCGGAACCTTCCCGGAACCTGGCCCGGAACTTCCGGCCCCCGGAACCTCCGTCCCGGCCCGGAACTTCCGGACCCCAGAAGCCAGCCCTGCCGCCACTGCGCCAACTTTCGGCTTAGGCCGGACCCTGCCCGGAACTTCCGGCCTGGCCCGAAACTTTCGGCCCTGCCTGCGCGCAGCCACTTGGGCCGAGGCCCGTGTACCCTTTCGCCCCCTCAGACTATATATACTCATTCATCCCGTACGTTTTAGGGTTAGCACTGGATTAGCTCATATTTGTGAGAGAGCCTTTGCTCATCCACTTGGATACTTCTCCTCGGAGTTCAGGACCTCTTTGGAGAAGATCCCCCAAGCGGATTGAAGACCCCTTTCGAGGGAAGACCATCAAGACCTCCGTTAGGAGATGAACTGTCCTTTGTATCCTTACCTTTGTTGATTGTGGATCATATGTATCTCTTTGTGTTCGGTGATCTAGCACTCGTGTGATTGATCCTCTGTCGGTTTCGTGTTTCTCTCTCTCGTCCTCCCCGCGTTTTCCCCTTTGTGCTTCCGCGTGTTCTTCGTGCTTCTCCCGTGGGATCCCTCCGAACGTGAAAGATCATCCCCCTAGGGTTTTGCGCTACATCACTTCGTCCCGTGTTCGGATGGGACTTTCCTTGGCGTGGAAGGCAAGCTTGGCGATACAGATATGTAGATCTCCTACCATTTTAACCGACTCTGTGTAACCCTAGCCCTCTCCGATGTCTATATAAACCGGATGGCTTTAGTCCGTAGGACGAACAACAATCATACCATAGGGTAGCTTCTAGGGTTTAGCCTCCTTGATCTCGTGGTAGATCTACTCTTGTAACACACATCATCAATATTAGTCAAGCAGGACGTAGGGTTTTACCTCCATCAAGAGGGCCCGAACCTGGGTAAAACATCGTGTCCCTTGTCTCCTGTTACCATCCGCCTAGACGCATAGTTCGGGACCCCCTACCCGAGATCCGCCGGTTTTGACACCGACAGCTAGCCTTGCCCTTCTTCCTCCTTTCACCGAACAGCTCAAGGAGCCTCTTGTAGCCACTTATTGATCTAGTGATCATGCGGAGACCCCACAAAGTAGGACTAGGGGTGTTATCTCCACGGAGAGCCCCAAACCTGGGTGAGATCCGTCGGCGTGCATGTCTTCGCCTTATCCCTTTTCGAGGCACCAGCGATGTCTTACTGGCTCCCACAATGATAAGCCACCCGTTGGCATATGTCGCACCTACCACCTGACATTTGGCGCCCACCGTGGGGCCAGGTGCACCGTCGTCCGGAGACCTGCTCTGGACGGGAACCCTTTTGTTGGGGAACGTAGTAATTTCAAAAAAATCCGTATGTACACGCAAGATCATGGTGATCACATAGCAACGAGAGGGGAGAGGTTTGTCCATGTACCCTCGTAGACCGTAAGCGGAAGCGTTATGACAACGCGGTTGATGTAGTCGTACGTCTTCACGATCCGACCGATCCAAGCACCGAACGTACGGCACCTCTGAGTTCAGCACACGTTCAGCTCGATGACGATCCCCGAGCTCCGATCCAGCAAAGCTTCGGGGATGAGTTCCGTCAGCACGATGGTGTGGTGACAATGATGATGTTCTACCGGCGCAGGGCTTCGCCTAAACTCCGCGACGATATGACCGAGGTGGAATATGGTGGAGGGGGTACCGCACACGGCTAAGGAACGATTCGTAGATCAACTTGTGTGTCATGGGGTGCCCCCCTGCCCCCGTATATAAAGGAGCAAGGGGAGGGCCGGCCAAGGAGGAGGAGGCGCGCCCAAGGGGGGAGTCCTACTCCCACCGGGAGTAGGACTCCTCCTTTCCTAGTAGGAGTAGGAGAGAAGGAAGGGGAAGAGAGAAGGGAAGGAAGGAGGGGGTGCGTCCCCTCCCCCTAGTCCAATTCGGACTAGGCCTTGGGGGGGGGGATTTCCTATTTGGCGCATATGCGCCCGCTTGCCAACCGGCGCCTGCAGCGCTCGCTCGATGGGCCGGCCCAATAGTTTTTCTTCTTCTCTGTTTTTATTCAGCAAAAAGACCAGTGTTAGCTGTGATTCGAACCAGGGACCTCGCGTACGTAGTACCGCAGGTGCAACCAGCAGGCCAGCACACTTTTTTTGTTTAGAATGAACTTTTACTTTCTTTTACGTTTTTCTGTTTTCCTTTTTTCCTTTTTCGTTTTCTGTTTTCCTTTTTCTGTTTTTTCCTTTTTCTTCTTCCGACTTCGATGAACTTTTTTTTCAAATCGATGAACTTTTTTCAGATTTGTAATTTTTTTTCAAATTTGATGAACTTTTATTCAAATCCGCTGAACTTTTATTGAATCTGATGAACTGTTTTCAAAATTGGTGAACTTTTTTTAAAAATTCTATGAACTTTTTTCAAATTTGATGAACTTTTTTCAAAATTTGATGAACTTTTTTTTCAAATTTAATGAACTGTTTTCAAAAATTGATGAACTTTTTTTGAAATCTGATGAACTAATTTCAAAATCAATGAACTTTTTCTGAATTTGATGAACTTTTCTCAAATCCGATGAACTTTTTTTCAAATTTGTGAACCTTTTCTCAAATGCGGTGAACTTTTTTTCATAAACACGATGAACTCTTTTCAAAATCCATGAACTTTTTCCAAATTTGATGAACTTTTTTCAAATCTGATGAACTTATCTTTCAAATTCAATGAACTTTTGTTCAAGCTATAAAGTAAAATGTACAATATTCAAGAAATTCGAAAATACAAGTTATAGAGTAAACTGTATTGTTTTGTGCAATAAATGGCGCGACTCTTATGGTTCTTATAGAGTTCGCATTTGATTAGAATCACTAGTCATCCGATGCTGTACTGGTTAGCTGGAATATCCTGCTGCCTAGCTGCGTGAGTTCGAGTCGTGGTTCTACCACATTTTTGGTTTCTTTTTTCACGCGACCTGCTCGCTCCATCTGTGGGCCGGCCCACTTGGCGCTGCCAGTAGGCGCCGGTTCGCTTCCCCGGCGCCGAACGCGCCGAATAGGAGCTCCCCCTTGGGGGGGCGCGCGGCCTGCCCTAGGCAGCCCCTCTCTCTTTCCCGTATGGCCCAATAAGGCCTAATACTTCTCCCCGGCGAATTCCCGTAACTCTCCGATACTCTGATAAATACCCGAATCACTCGGAACCTTTCCGAACTCTGAATATAGTCGTCCAATATATCGATCTTTACGTCTCGACCATTTCGAGACTCCTCGTCATGTCCCCGATCTCATCCAGGACTCCGAACTCCTTCAGTACATCAAAACTCATAAACTCATAATATAACTGTCATCGAAAACCTTAAGCGTGCGGACCCTACGGGTTCGAGAACTATGTAGACATGACCTAGAACTATTCTTGGTCAATAACCAATAGCGGAACCTGGATGCCCATATTGGCTCCTACGTATTCTACGAAGATCTTTATCGGTCAAACCGCATAACAACATACGTTGTTCCCTTTGTCATCGGTATGTTACTTGCCCGAGATTTGATCGTCGGTATCCAATACCTAGTTCAATCTCATTACCAGCAAGTCTCTTTACTCGTTCCGTAATGCATCATCCCGTAACCAACTCATTTGGTCACATTGCTTGCAAGGCTTATAATGATGTGCATTACCGAGAGGGCCCAGAGATACCTCTCCGACAATCGGGGTGACAAAAACTTAATCTCGAAATACGCCAACTCAACATGTACCTTCGGAGACACCTGTAGTACTTCTTTATAATCACCCAGTTACGTTGTGACGTTTGGTAGTACCCAAAGTGTTCCTCCGGTAAACGGGAGTTGCATAATCTCATAGTTATAGGAACATGTATAAGTCATGAAGAAAGCAGTAGCAACATACTAAACGATCAAGTGCTAAGGCTAACGGAATGGGTCAAGTCAATCACATCGTTCTCCTAATGATGTGATCCCGTTAATCAAATGACAACTCTTTTGTCCATGGTTAGGAAACATAACCATCTTTGATAAACGAGCTAGTCAAGTAGAGGCATACTAGTGACACTATGTTTGTCTATGTATTCACACATATATTATGTTTCCGGTTAATACAATTCTAGCATGAATAATAAACATTTATCATGATATAAGGAAATAAATAATAACTTTATTATTGCCTCTAGGGCATATTTCCTTCAGTATCCCACTTGCACTAGAGTCAATAATCTAGTTCACATCGCCATGTGATTTAACATCAATATTCATATCTGTATATGATTAACACCCATAGTTCACATCGTCATGTGACCAACACCCAAAGGGTTTACTAGAGTCAATAATCTAGTTCACATCGCTATGTGATTAACACCCAAAGAGTACTAAGGTATGATCATGTTTTGCTTGTGAGAGAAGTTTAGTCAACGGATCTGTCATATTCAGAGCCGTATGTATTTTGCAAAATATTCTATGTCCACAATGCTCTGTATGGAGCTACTCTAACTAATTGCTCCCACTTTCAATATGTATCCAGATTGAGACTTAGAGTCATCTGGATCAGTGTAAAAGCTTGCATCATTGTAACTTTTTACGACGGGCTCTTCTATCACCTCCATAATTGAGAAACATCTCCTTATTCCACTAAGGATACTTTTGACCAATGTCCAGTGATCTACTCTTAGATCACTATTGTACTCCCTTGCCAAACCAGGGCAGAGTATACAATAGTTCTGGATGGCATACTTTTATAGAACCTATGACTGATGCATAGGGAATGACTTTCATTCTCTTTCTATTTTATGCCGTGGTCGAGATTTGAGTCTTACTCAATTTGATACCTTGCAACACAGGCAAGAAATCTTTCTTTGACTGTTCCATTTTGAACTACTTAAAAAAAATTATCAAGGTATGTACTCATTGAAAAATTTATCAAGCGTCTTGATCTATCTATATAGATCTTGATGCTCAATGTGTAAGCAGCTTCACCGAGGTCTTTCTTTGAAAAACTCCTTTCAAACACTCCTTTATGCTTTCCAGAAAATTTTACATCATTTCCAATTAATAATATGTCATTCACATATACTTATCAGAAATGTTGTAGTGCTCCCACTCACTTTCTTGTAAATACAGTTCTTTCCAAAAGTCTGTATAAAACCATATGCTTTGATCAACTCATCAAAGCGTATATTCCAACTCCGAGATGCTTGCACCAGTCCATTGATGGATTGCTGGAGCTTGCACACTTTGTTAGCATCTTTAGGATTAACAAAACCTTCTAGTTGCATCATATGCAACTCTTCTTTAATAAATCCATTAAGGAATGCAGTTTTGACATCCATTTGCCAGATTTCATAAAATGTGGCAATTGCTAACATGATTCGGACAGACTTAAGCATCGTTACGAGTGAGAAAATCTCATCGTATTCAACACCTTGAACTTGTCAAAAACCTTTTTGCAACAAGTCGAGCTTTGTAGATAGTAACACTACTATCAGTGTCCGTCTTCCTCTTGAAGATCCATTTATTTAACATGGCTTGCTGATCATCGAGCAAGTCAATCAAAGTCCATACTTTTTTCTCATACATGGATCATGTCTCAGATTTTATGTCCTCAAGCCATTTCGTGGAATCTGGGCTCATCATCGCTTCCTCATAGTTCGTAGGTTCATCATGGTCTAGTAACATGACTTCCAGAACAGGATTACCGTACCACTCTAGTGCGGATCTTACTCTGGAAGACCTACGAGGTTCTGTAGTAACTTAATCTGAAGTTTCATGATCATCATCATTAACTTCCTCACTAATTGGTGTAGTAGTCACAGGAACAGATTTCTGTGATGAACTACTTTCAAATAAGGGAGCAGGTACAGTTACCTCATCAAGTTCTACTTTCCTCCCACTCACTTCTTTCGAGAGAAACTCCGTCTCTAGAAAGGATCCATTCTAAGCAACGAATATTTTGCCTTTGGATTTGTGATAGAAGGAGTACCCAACAGTTTCCTTTGGGTATTCTATGAAGACGCACTTCTCCGATTTGGGTTCGAGCTTATCAGGTTGAAAACCTTTTTCATATAAGCATCGCAACTCCAAACTTTAAGAAACGACAGCTTATGTTACTGCTAAACCATAGTTCATACGGTGTCGTCTCAACGGATTTAGATGGTGCCCTTTCAAACGTGAATGCAGCTGTCTCTAATGCACAACCCCAAAACGATAGTGGTAAAACCGATAAGAGACATCATAGATCGCACCATATCCAATAAAGTGCGGTTACGACATTCGGACACACCATAACGTTGTGGTGTTCCAGGTGGCGTGAGCTGTGAAACTATTCCACATTGTTTTAATTGAAGACCAAACTCGTAACTCAAATATTCGTCTCCGCGATCAGATCGTAGAAACTTTATTTTCTTGTTACGATGATTTTTCCACCTCACTCTGAAATTCTTTGAACCTTTCAATTATTTCAGACTCATGTTTCATCAAGTAGATATACCCATATCTGCTCAAATCATTTTGTGAAGATCAGAAAACAACGATACTTGCCACGAGCATCAACACTCATTGGATCGCATACATCGGCATGTATTATTTCCAATAAGTCAGTAGCTTGTTCCATTGTTCCGGAGAACGGAGTTTTTAGTCATCTTGCCCAAAAGGCACGGTTCGCAAGCATCAAATGATTCATAACCAAGTGATTCCGAAAATCCATCTTTATGGAGTTTCTTCATGCGCTTTACACCAATATGACCTAAACGGCAGTGCCACAAATAAGTTGCACTATCATTTTGCATATTTTGGTTTCAATATTATGAATATGTGTATCACACGATCGAGATCCAACAAACCATTTTCATTGGGTGTATGACCATAGAAGGTTTTATTCATGTAAACAGAACAATAATTATTCTCTAACTTACATGAATAACCGTATTGCAATAAACATGATCAAATCATATTCATGCTCAACACAAACACCAAATAACATTTATTTAGGTTCAACACTAATCCCGAAAGTATAGGGAGTGTGCGATGATGATCATATCAATCTTGGAACTACTTCCAATATTCATCGTCACCTCACCCTCAACTAGTTTCTGTTTATTCTGCAACTCCCGTTTCGAGTTACTACTCTTAGCAACTAAACCAGTATCAAATACCAAGGGGTTGCTATAAACACTAGTAAAGTACACATCAATAGCATGTATATCAAATATACCTATGTTCACTTTGCCATCCTTCTTATCTGCCAAATACTTGGGGTAGTTCCACTTCCAGTGACCAGTACCTTTGCAGTAGAATCACTTAGTCTCAGGCTTAGGTCCAGACTTGGGCTTCTTCACTTGAGCAGCAACTTGCTTGCTGTTCTTCTTGAAGTTCCCCTTCTTCCCTTTGCCCTTTTTCTTGAAACTAGTGATCTTGTCCACCATCAACACTTTGATGTTTTTCTTTGATTTCTACCTTCGCCGATTTTTGCATCGCGAAGAGCTTGGGAATTGTTTTCGTCATCCCTTACATACTATAGTTTATCACGAAGTTCTAGTAACTTAGTGATGGTAACTAGAGAATTCTGTCAATCACTATCTTATCTGGAAGATTAACTCCCACTTGATTCAAGCGATTGAAGTACCCAGACAATCTGAGCACATGCTCACTAGTTGAGCGATTCTCCTCCATCTTTTAGCCATAGAACTTGTTGAAGACTTCATATCTCTCAACTCGGGTATTTGCTTGAAATATTAACTTCAACTCCTGGAACATCTCATATGGTCCATGACGTTCAAAACGTCTTTGAAGTCTCGATTCTAAGCCGTTAAGCATGGTGCACTAAACTATCAAGTAGTCATCATATTGAGCTAGCCAAACGTTCATAACGTCTGCATCTGCTCCTGCAATAGGTTTGTCACCCAGGGGTGCATCAAGGACACAATTCTTCTGCGCAACAATGAGGATAAACCTCAGATCACGGATCCAATCCGCATCATTGCTACTAACATTTTTCAACACAATTTTCTCTAGGAACATATCAAAATAAACATATGAGATCAACAACGCAAGCTATTGATCTACAACATAATTTGCAAAATACTACCAGGACTAAGTTCATGATAAATTTAAGTTCAATTAATCATATTACTTAAGAACTCCCACTTAGAAAGACATCCCTCTAATCCTCTAAGTGATCACGTGATCCAAATCAACTAAACCATAACCGATCATCACGTGAAATGGAGTAGCTTTCAATGGTGAACATCATTATGTTGATCATATCTACTATATGATTCACGCTCGACCTTTCGGTCTCCGTGTTCCGAGGCCATATCTGCATATGCTAGGCTCATCAAGTTTAACCTGAGTATTCCGCGTGTGCAAAACTGTCTTGCACCCGTTGTAGATGGACGTAGAGCTTATCACACCCGATCATCACGTGGTGTTTGGGCACGACGAACTTTGGCAACGGTGCATACTCAGGGAGAACACTTCTTGATAATTTTAGTGAGAGATCATCTTAAAATGCTACCGTCAATCAAAGCAAGATAAGATGCATAAAGGATAAACATCACATGCAATCAATATAAGTGATATGATATGGCCATCATCATCTTGTGCTTGTGATCTCCATCTCCGAAGCACCGTCGTGATCACCATCGTCACCGGCGCGACACCTTGATCTCCATCGTAGCATCGTTGTCGTTACGCCATCTATTGCTTCTACGACTATTGCTACCGCTTAGTGATAAAGTAAAGCAATTACAGGGCGTTTGCATTTCATACAATAAAGCGACAACCATATGGCTCCTGCCAGTTATCGATAACTTCGGTTACAAAACATGATCATCTCATACAATAAAATATAGCATCACGTCTTGACCATATCACATCACAACATGCCCTGCAAAAACAAGTTAGACGTCCTCTACTTTGTTGTTGCAAATTTTACGTGGCTGCTACGGGCTTAGCAAGAACCGTTCTTACCTACGCATCAAAAACCACAATGATAGTTTGTCAAGTTGGTGCTGTTTTAACCTTCGCAAGGACCGGGCGTAGCCACATTCGATTCAGCTAAAGTGAGAGAGACAGACACCCGCCAGCCACCTTTAAGCACGAGTGCTCGTAACGGTGAAACCAGTCTCGCGTAAGCGTACGCGTAATGTCGGTCCGGGCCGCTTCATCTCACAATACCGCCGAACCAAAGTATGACATGCTGGTAAGCAGTATGACTTGTATCGCCCACAACTCACTTGTGTTCTACTCGTGCATATAACA
Organism: Triticum dicoccoides; assembly: GCF_002162155.2. Lineage (NCBI taxonomy): Eukaryota > Viridiplantae > Streptophyta > Magnoliopsida > Poales > Poaceae > Triticum > Triticum dicoccoides. The sequence goes on from NC_041389.1 coordinate 500,641,857, forward strand.
TCAACGCATAAGACCTGGCTCTGATGCCACTGTTGGGGAACGTAGTAATTTCAAAAAATTCCTACGTACACGCAAGATCATGGTGATGACATAGCAACGAGAGGGGAGAGTGTTGTCCATGTACCCTCGTAGACCGTAAGCGGAAGCATTATGACAACGCGGTTGATGTAGTCGTACGTCTTCACGATCCGACCGATCCAAGCACCGAACGTACGGCACCTCCGAGTTCAGCACACGTTCAGCTCGATGACGATCCCCGGGCTCCGATCCAGCAAAGCTTCGGGGATGAGTTCCGTCAGCACGACGGCGTGGTGACGGTGATGATGTTCTACCAGCGCAGGGCTTCGCCTAAACTCCGCGACGATATGACCGAGGTGGAATATGGTGGAGGGGGGCACCGCACACGGCTAAGGAACGATCCGTAGATCAACTTGTGTGTCATGGGGTGCCCCCCTGCCCCCGTATATAAAGGAGCAAGGGGAGGGCCGGCCAAGGAGGAGGAGGAGCGCCCAAGGGGGGAGTCCTACTCCCACCGGGAGTAGGACTCCTCCTTTCCTAGTAGGAGTAGGAGAGAAGGAAGGGGA
>NC_041389.1:500642705-500695466 GCF_002162155.2 Triticum dicoccoides
GCCTGCCCTAGGCAGCCCCTCTCTCTTTCCCGTATGGCCCAATAAGGCCCAATACTTCTCCCCGGCGAATTCCCGTAACTCTCCGGTACTCCGATAAATACCCGAATCACTCGGAACCTTTCCGAACTCCGAATATAGTCGTCCAATATATCGATCTTTACGTCTCGACCATTTCGAGACTCCTCGTCATGTCCCCGATCTCATCCGGGACTCCGAACTCCTTCGGTACATCAAAACTCATAAACTCATAATATAACTGTCATCGAAAACCTTAAGCGTACGGACCCTACGGGTTCGAGAACTATGTAGACATGACCTAGAACTATTCTTGGTCAATAACCAATAGCGGAACCTGGATGCCCATATTGGCTCCTACATATTCTACGAAGATCTTTATCGGTCAAACCGCATAACAACATACGTTGTTCCCTTTGTCATCGGTATGTTACTTGCCCGAGATTTGATCGTCGGTATCCAATACCTAGTTCAATCTCATTACCGGCAAGTCTCTTTACTCGTTCCATAATGCATCATCCCGTAACCAACTCATTTGGTCACATTGCTTGCAAGGCTTATAATGATGTGCATTACCGAGAGGGCCCAGAGATACCTCTCCGACAATCGGGGTGACAAAAACTTAATCTCAAAATACGCCAACTCAACATGTACCTTCGGAGACACCTGTAGTACTCCTTTATAATCACCCAGTTACGTTGTGACGTTTGGTAGTACCCAAAGTGTTCCTCCGGTAAACGGGAGTTGCATAATCTCATAGTTATAGGAACATGTATAAGTCATGAAGAAAGCAGTAGCAACATACTAAAGGATCAAGTGCTAAGGCTAACGGAATGGGTCAAGTCAATCACATCGTTCTCCTAATGATGTGATCCCGTTAATCAAATGACAACTCTTTTGTCCATGGTTAGGAAACATAACCATCTTTGATAAACGAGCTAGTCAAGTAGAGGCATACTAGTGACACTATGTTTGTCTATGTATTCACACATGTATTATGTTTCCGGTTAATACAATTCTAGCATGAATAATAAACATTTATCATGATATAAGGAAATAAATAATAACTTTATTATTGCCTCTAGGGCATATTTCCTTCACCTTTTCCTTCCCAGCGAGCGTAGCCAGCCCGGCACGCCCGATGGCGCTTGCCCGACGCGCTGCAAGGCATCGACGACGCCTGCGCAGCGAGCTGCCTCGCTGATCTTCTTGGCGAGGCTCGCATCTCCGATGAGCCCGCATCGACGCGGGCATGGGCTGCCCCGAGAGCCGCCTCGTCAGCCTCCTCGACCAACTCCACATCTCCAGCGAGCCTACTGCGGATTCGGAGTCGGTTGGCTCCACCGACCCGATGCTTGTCGACTCCGACACGGCATCGCTCGACACTTTCCCCACCAACTTGATAATCTTCGACGACCCTCTTCCTCGAGCCGACAGCGGTGGCAGCACCGTCACCGAGGTACTAGTCATCAGCCACGGTGCTACCTCTGGCGAGAACGCCCACGACGCCCTGCAAGCGGCGCTGCACGACCTGTCCGCCCCCATCCCGGCTGACGCCGACGCCGAGACGCTGGAGGCACGCCGCCTCGCCCTCCTTGCGGAGGGCCAGAAGATAGCCTCCATGAGACGCCTCACTCAGGCTCACCCGCGCGAAGTCGAGCGCGCCGCCTTCGGTAAGCCGCCTCCTGAAGGGCCGAGCCGAGCCGGCGTCGTCAAGAAGAGTGGCGCGGCCATCGCCAACATGATGGGAGCAGACCGCCCAGTCTACACCACGCCCCTCGAGAACCTACGCGCCGCCCAGGCGGCCGTAGACGAGCTAAATGGACTGGGGGCTGACGAGCTCCCTTACATGACCAGACGCATCCAGCAGTTGATCGACGCAGCCGTAGAGCGGCATGAAGCCAACGCCCGCGCTGGAAGTCCCCCCCCCCCACGCCGAAAGCACGGCACGACGTCCCGGATGGAGACTGCCGGCAGCGCCCATGCAAGACAAGTGAAGGAGCCGGCTGCTAGCCACAGTCGGACTCGAATCACCATCGAGCGTGACGCTGAAGGCCGCCCTCGAGCTGTGGAACGATGAGGCAACCCGCCTCCTCCGCCTCGTGGGGAGAGATATCCCACCCCGCCGCCTGTCACGCACCGACTCTTAGTGGCCGACTGGGCCACCGAGAAGGAGTCGGCGAGAATGACGCCCACCATCGGATCGACCGCCTAGCGCGATCCCTGGCGCTAGAAGAAGAATATGATGTGGGCCTGCCCTGCTTCAGCCCCCGCATCCGCGACGAGCCCTTCCCCAAAGGGTTCTCGCTCCCGAGGGACACACCCAAGTACAATGACTCCGTGAAGCCGTAAGATTGGCTGATCGATTACTCCACCACAGTTTGCATAGCCAGTGGTAACAGGCGTGTTTTCGTGAAGTACATCCCCCTCATGTTCCAAGGCACGACACGCACCTGGCTCAACAGCCTCAAGCCTTACAGCGTCAACAGCTGGCTAGACTTCAAGGAAGTCTTCATCCGCAACTTCCCCAGCACATACATGCGGCCTCCCAAGCCTCGCCAGCTTTCCTTGTGTGTTCAAAGGCCCAACGAATCAACACGCGACTACCTCATGCATTGGGCCGAGCTCCGCAACTCCTGCGAGGGGGTGCACGAGGTTCAAGCCATAGAATACTTCACCGCCGGGTGCAGAGAAGGCACCCTCCTCAAGCGTCGGCTCCTCTGCGACGAGCCGACTACTCTCGACAAGCTGCTGATCATAGCAGACAAGTACGCCACGGCCGACTCTTCAATGAAGACCGAGCTCCGAGTAGACGCCTCCGGAAAGGTGCTAGCTCTGGCTCTCAAGACGCCGGCTGGGGATTCCAGCCGACGCCCGTACCAGAGCGACCACAAGCGCAAGGCCCCTATGCCATCTTCCACTAGCCGGCAGGTGGCCACGGTCGAAGACGAACAGCCTGAAGGGCGGCCCGCGCCTAAGAAGCAGAAGGGCGGCAGGCCGGCTTGGCAGCCGGCTTTCTCCTACGAGCAAACCCTTGATGCCCCCTGCAAGTTCCACAGCGGCGCAAGACCGTCCAACCACACAACTCAGAAGTGACATTGGCTCACACGAATCTCCAAGGGCGAAGGGCTGGTGCCGCCTCTGCCTGCTGGTCAGCCGCCTCCAGCCCCTCAGCAGCCGGCCGCTCGGCCAGCGGTCGGAGCTATTCAAGACAAGTTCCTCGATGAACATGCCGCCTACATCGTCTTTACAAGCCAGACTGAAGACCGGCGCAGCCGGCGCCGATAGCACCAAGAAGTCAACGCGGTCGCCTCCAGCAACCCCGAGTTCATGCACTGGTCGGAGAAGCCTATCAGCTGGAGCCAGGCCGATCACCCAGAGGTGATGCCGTCTCCTGGCTCGTACGCATTGGTTTTGGATGCCACCATCGCGACAGAAAGGCGAGTTGCCCGTTTCTCCCACGTGCTGATAGATGGCGGGAGCAGCATCAGCATACTATACCGTGACACCATGGAGAAGCTGAACATCAAGACGAAGCAGCTCATGCCAAGTCGGACTGTGTTCCATGGCATCGTACCCGGCCTGTCCTGCTCACCAATCAGCAAGATCAAGATGGATGTCCTCTTTGGGGGCAAGGATCATTTCCGTCGAGAAGCAATATGGTTTGAAGTAGTGGATCTGGAGAGCCCTTACCACGCGTTGCTTAGCCGACCTGCTCTGGCCAAGTTCATGGTTGTACCCCACTACGCCTACCTCAAGATGAAGATGTCGAGTTCCAAGGGCATCATCACCATAGCCGGAGACTACAAGAAATCCTCTGAGTGTGCGGCAGCTAGCAGCCGGCTGGCCGAGTCCCTCGTGATCGCTGAAGAGAAAAAGATGTTGAACCGAGTCGTGGCCATGGCCGGCAAGTAGCCGGTCCTGTCCCCCGACCCCAAGGAATCTGATGTTCAAGGTTCTTTCCAGCCGGCCAAAGAAACAAAGAAGATACCTCTGGACCCAGAGCACCCGAAGAGGTTTGCTATCATTGGGGCAAACTTGGACAGCAAATAGGAAGGCAAGCTCGTCGATTTTCTCCGTGAGAATCGGGATATCTTTGCATGGTCCCCCAAGGAGATGCCGGGTGTTCCGAAGGATTTCGCCGAGCACAAACTACATGTCCGAGCAGATGCAAAACCAGTCAAGCAACCCCTCCACCGACTATCAGAGGAAAAGAGAAGGATTGTAGGAGAAGAGATAGCCCGGCTTCTGGCAGCCGGCTTCATTATGGAGGTGTTCTTTCCAGAGTGGCTTGCCAACCCGGTCCTTGTTTTGAAGAAGAATAACAAGTGGCACATGTGTATAGATTACACTAGCCTCAACAAAGCCTGCCCCAAAGATCCATTTGCCCTACCTCGAATCGATCAAGTGATAGACTCCACAGCCGGATGCGAGCTGTTGAGCTTCTTGGATGCCTACTCAGGCTACCACCAGATAAAGTTGGATCCGGCTGACCGCCTGAAGACCGCCTTCATCACACCATTCGGAGCTTTCTGCTACCTGACTATGACATTCGGCTTGAGAAATGCCGGTGCCACTTTTCAGTGTTGCATGCATAAATGCCTCCTCAAGCAACTCGGCAGAAATGCCCACGTCTATGTAGACGACGTTGTGGTAAAGATGGAGAAGCATGGCACCTTGCTAGAAGACCTCAAGGAGACATTTGAAAATTTGCCTCGGTTTCAGATCAAGCTCAATCCCGAGAAATGCATGTTCGGAGTACCAGCCGGCCAGCTTCTAGGCTTCCTGGTCTCCGAACGCGGCATCGAATGCAAACCAGTGAAGATCAAGGCCATAGAGAGAATGAAGATTCCTACCACGCTACGAGACATCCAAAAGTTTACCGGATGCCTGGCCTCCCTGAACCACTTCATCAGCTGGCTCGAAGAGAAAGCTCTCCCCCTCTACCGACTAATGAACAAGTCCACTCAGTTCGAGTGGAATGACCAAGCAGACCAAGCTTTCCACGAGTTAAAGAAGATGCTGATCAAGCCGCCCGTCTTGGCGGCACCGACTGAGAAAGATCCCATGCTCCTTTGCATTGCCGCCACTAGCCGGGTGGTCAGCACCGTTATCGTGGTTCAGCGCCAAGAAGAAGGCCGAGCTCAGCTAGTCCAGAGGCCGGTGTATTATTTGAGCGAAGTACTGTCCACCTCAAAGCAGAACTACCCACACTACCAGAAGATGTGCTATGGTGTGTACTTCGCCGCCAAGAAACTCAAGCCCTACTTCCAAGAGCACCCCATCACGGTCGTATGTACTGCCCCGCTCGCCGAGATCATAGGCAGCCGGGATGCATCCGATCGGGTGGCAAAATGGGCCATTGCACTGGCTCCTTACACAATTTTCTACCAGCCTCACACCGCCATCAAGTCCCAGGCATTGGCCGACTTCCTTGTCGACTGGGCTGAGACCCAATACCTGCCATCGGCCCCTGACTCCACCCATTGGTGGATGCATTTTGATGGATCCAAGATGCGCACTGGCTTGGGAGCCGGCATCGTCCTCACCTCTCCCAAAGGCCAAAAACTCAGACACAGATTGCAAATTCATTTTGCCGCCTCCAACAATGTGGCCGAGTACGAGGCGCTCATACACGGGCTCCGGCTAGCCAAAGAACTCGGCATCCGCCGGATCCTGTGCTATGGCGATTCAGACTTGGTAGTCCAGCAATCATCCGGCGACTGGGACGCCAAGGACACAAACATGGCAAGCTACCGCTTCCTCGTCAAGCAAATCAGCGAATATTTTGAGGGGTGCGAGTTCCTCCACGTGCCACGGGCCGACAACGAGCAAGCAGATGCCCTGGCACGAATAGGCTCCACCCGACAAGATATACCAACCGGCGTCTCTCTCCAACGCCTCCTCAAGCCGTCTGTCAAGCCATCTCCAGAATCCAGTTCCATCTTCGTACCGCCTGACCCTGACGCAGTCGGATCCGACTTGGGGAACCAAGCAGGCGACTCGGGGACTGCCGTAGTCGCACCCGACTCGGGGACTACTGCAGCCGGCCCGGGGACTGCATCGACACAACAGGCGGTGGCCGACTCCAACTCTTCACCACCCAGCCCACCCGCCCTGGTTGCAGTAGCCGTTTTGGCAATAGAAGAAGTCACAGCTCCATCATGGGCCCATCCCATCCTCAACTTCCTGGTAAACAGAGAGCTGCCGACTGACGAGATCTCAGCAAGACAAGTACAACACTGAGCCGGAGCATACACAATAATGAACCGAGAGCTCGTTAGGCGCAGCGTCACTGGAGTCTTCCAGTGCTGCGTCGAGCCAGAGAAGGGCATAGCAATCCTCGAAGACATCCACCATGGTGAATGCGGCCATCATGCGGCCTCAAGATCACTCGTCGCCAAAGCTTTCCGCCATGGGTTCTTCTGGCCGACTGCTTTGGAAGACGCCAAGAAGTTAGTCAAACACTGCAAAGGGTGCCAAGTCTTCGGCTCCAAGCAACACCTGCCGGCTTTCGCACTCAAGACCATTCCCCTCACCTGGCCCTTTGCCGTCTGGGGACTGGACATGGTGGACCCATTCAAGACGGCGCGCGGTGGCATGACACATCTGCTCGTCGCCATGGACAAATTTACCAAGTGGATTGAAGCGAAGCCGATCAAGAAACTGAATGGGCCGACTGCCGTGACATTCATCGCAGACATTACAACCCGGTATGGCGTACCACACAACATCATCACCGACAACGACACGAATTTTGCTGAGGGGGCACTAGCATGTTTCTGCGCGACATAGGGCATCTGACTAGACTTAGCGTCTGTTGCCCATCCGCAGTCAAACGGCCAAGTCGAGCGAGCAAACGGCCTCATCCTCTCCGGCATCAAGCCCCGATTGGTCGTGCCACTGGAGCGTTCGGTCGGCTGTTGGCTCGACGAGCTGTCGGCCGTCCTCTGGAGTCTGCGCATTACCCCGAACAAGTCAACCGGCTTCACCCCTTTCTTCCTTGTATATGGTGCCGAGGCCGTTATCCCAACTGACATTGTGTTCGACTCACCTCGGGTTACCATGTACATGGAGGCGGAGGCCAAGGAAGCACGAGAAGACGACATTGACCTGCTGGAAGAAGGCCGGCTATTAGCCCTCAGTCGGTCCGCCATCTACCAGCAGGGATTGCGCCGTTACCACAGCCGGAAGGTCAAGCCAAGATCCTTCCAAGAGGATGATCTTGTGCTCCGGCTGATCCAGCGAACAGCCGGCCAGCACAAGCTCTCAGCCCCTTGGGAAGGCCCCTTCGTCATCAGCAGGGCCCTAGGCAACGACTCCTACTACCTGATCGACGCGCAGAAGCCGAAGGCATGCAAGAGAGATGATTCCGGCAAGGAGTCGGAGCAACCATGGAACGCCAATCTCCTCCGAAGATTTTACAGTTAAAATGCAGTATGTACCATGCTACCTTTTGTATTAAGTACAAGACAACGGGTCCCCCGAGGAGCACTCGGGGACTACCCCCTTTTTTATCTATGAATGATGAGTATCATGCCCATGATTATGTTACTACATTTGTTTTCTTGTCCGGCACTGGGTTCGAACAGTCGGCCCTGGGACTTACCGCCTTGAGTTATATTCAAGTTCTACCTGCAGTCAGACAAGTAGTGTGCCGGCACCCAAAGCCCTCTCTTGTTGAAAGTCACAGCTCGAAGAATCGGCTGTCCGACTGGCAAGAGCCAAAGGCAGGAAAGGATGCCCACATGAAAAACGGCTAAGGACTAACGAACTTATATAACACAAGCTGGCTTCCCACCCCGCCAACCGGTTGTCAGAGCAGCAGGCTGGCCAGCTTCCCGTTCACCTTGCTACAAGCTAAGAAAGCTCGAGTACTTGTACTCCCAAATGGTCAAGCCCTTCCCCAACCATAGACTGCGGAGCAGCTGTCCGGCTGGGAAGGCGGCGACCAAGGGAGGGCGGCAAAGGAAATGGTCAAAAGGATAAAAAGCAAATATGAACGGAAGCCAAGCACATGCATGATTTTATTTACACAAAAAGCCTTCGAAAGGCCAGCGTTCAACATACTTTGAATACACCCCCAGTGGGTGGAATTGCGCGAATTTAATAAAAGTTGTTCAAAGTGTAACAAGCAGGAAGGCACAGACGGCGGATCAGGCCAAGGGAGCAACAGGCGAGCCGGGCAGGTTGGTGGAGACGGCAGTGTTGGCTGGAGGAGTGGCCGGCTGGCGAGTCTCGGCATGATCGTCACCTGTTGCAGGCGGCATGCTTGCACGCACCTCATTGCTGGAGGCGCGATCAGGGTGAGGCTGGCTGGTCGCTCCGCTATCTGGCGTGGCGTCTTCACCATCTGGAACCGATCTCCTCCGCCGAGTCTTCACCCTCTGCCAGGTTCAGCCCGAACCACTCCTCCGGCAGGGCGACGCCATCATCATTTACCTCAAGGGCAAAGACACTGGTGTCGGTGTAGTCGGCGATCGCCGAGGCGCGCTGAATGATAGCCGGCCGCACCGCCTCCAGCTCCTCGTTGGCCTGCTGCCGCCAGGTGGCCAGCTGGGCCAAGTCCAGCCCAGGATACCAGGCTCGGACAAACTCTAGCACCTGCCTGGCGCCGGACCGAGCCGCAGAGGCCTTCCAGGCCTCGAAGCGGCCGACCACTACCTCCAGCCAGTTGGCAGTCCGACTGGGGGTGCGGGGAACCACCTCGCCGGGCCAGAGAGCGGCCAGCACCTACGCTCCTACACACTAAAGACGGCGGAGCGTGCGGTAGGCCCGCTGGAGGCAGGTTTGAATCGCCAGAAGCCGCTCCTCAAGCGACCGGCCAGCATCCGGTGCGATCTCAACCCCAGCCTGCTGTCGTGCGTCACGGTGGGCCTCGATGGCTTTGGTGGCGGCAACAGAGTAACCAGGAAAGTAATCTGCACAAAGAAGAAAAAAGCAACACGAAGTCAGAAGACAGACCAGATGTCGGGTGGCGAGCAAAGGGACGAGGAAGAATGCGGCCTACCATCAATCAAATCTTCAACCCGGCTGTAGCCTTCGCTCAGCGCTTGCCTCTCCTCGGCCCAGCTCGCCGCCTCGATCTCATATTCGGCCTGGAGGGCGGCCTCGCTATCTTGCTCCACCTTCAGGGCCGCCTTGTGGCTCTCCTCCTGGTCGGCCAGCTTTTTGGCCAGGCGATCATGTTCCTGGGCCAATGCGTTGCACTCAGCTTCCTTGGTGTGAAGGGAGGTCTAGGCCCCACCTAGCTGCCCCCTCAGGTCGGCATTCGCCCCTGCAGATATGAAGAAGAAGAAAAGCAATAAGGAAGAAGTCGGCAGGAAAGATCCGACCCGACTGCTCAGCAGTCGGCCCGAATCTCGGGGACTACACCCAGTGGGTGCGCTAACGCGCCCCCACATGAGATAAAAAATGAAGCACTTACTCCGGCTCTCAGTCAGATCAGTGGTCTTCTGATTTAGCTCCCGGGCCAGGGAGTTGAAGGCAGCCACGCGGAGGTTGTGATAGTCCTGCCAACAGGATAGAGGTGCGAATAAGAACAAGACATCAATCAAAGTCTACTAAGAATTTCCAAGCCACCTGCTCAGCAGCCGACTCGAAACTCGGGGACTACACCCAGTGGGTGCGCTGACGCGCCCCCACGGAAGAAATCAAGAGCAATCAACGGAAAGCGGGAAGACTTATACGAATGGCCGACCGCGTCACGAGAAACTCTTGAGTATATTGCTTCAACGCGGCGGCCTGGGACTGAAGGCGGTCCCGGATGTCCTGCGCCGCCACGCTGTCAGGACCCCGATCCTAAGTCACACCGATCTAGCATGTAACACATCATATCACTTTGCGGTCTCACGCACGGTATTCCCACGGGTGCCACCTTACCTGGCCCGGGACCGTTTGCGCCTTTTGGCTCACGTATATGATAGTGTCGCTAGCATCCATATGACAAAGAATCCGGGCTGACATGGCTAGTCGTAAACCCAAAGTGGCACAAACTTACAGGGACAGGCATCCATGACCCAGCATCGAACGTGTCGGTCATCAGCGAGTGAATCCAGGCTGTAGCACTGGGCTAGCAGGACTCCGGTGAACCGGGCTGTAGCGGGTCAACAGGACTCCGGTATTCATCGCGTGACATTTCCCCAAAAGGACAGACACAGGAACGAAGAAGGACACATGCCGGCCAGCCTAAGTGTTCCGGAGCGGTAGCAAGCTACCATGGCTCAGTGGAAACACTAGGAGACATTTCCCGGTAAGAGAGGCTACTAAGGATAAACAACTAGATAGTCAGATCCCACACATACCAAGCATTTCAATAACATACACACAATATGCTCGATATGTGCAAATACAACATGGCATCACAACATGACTCTACAACTCAAGTATTTATTCAATAGGCTCCGAGGAGCGACATAATACAAACATGGGTCTCATGACCCAACAATCAGAGCATACAAATCAAAGCACAAGCGGAAGCTTAACATGTCTGAGTACAGACATCTATAAATGAAAAAGGCTGAGAAGCCTGACTATCTACCAGATCCTGCCGAGGGCACAAGATCGTAGCTGAGGTAACAAGCTAAACGTCGAAGTCCACGCGGTACTACTAGCGAGACTGAAGTCTCTCTGCAAAAACATAAATTAAGCAACGTGAGTACAAATGTACCCAGCAAGACTTACATCAGATCTAACTACATATGCATCATTATCAACAAGGGGATGGTGGAGTTTGACTGCAGCAAGCCAGCTTTGACTCGGTGGCTAACCTGAACTACGACCGCAAGCAACTCTTTTGAGGTGGCGTACACGAGTCCACATATTCACCATATCAATACACCACTATGGATCCGCTCTCGTCTCCCTACGAGAACGCCATCCATAGCACTCACGCTTATCTTGCGTATTTTAGGGTATCCACTTTCACTTGTCTATGAACTATGCAAGGGGTCCAAGTTTCCATATCCGAGGAATCCGGCTATTCGAATAGATAATGATAACCCTGCAGGGGTGTACTTCTTCACACACGCTTTCGCCACTTATCGCCATGTACACGTCATGTACCTCGGCAACCTTCAAGCGGAAGCCGGGCGAGGGAGTCGGCCACGACCTGACTAACCGAACAAGTCTCTAGTCCAGGTTTATCGCCTATTCGGGTTCCATCCGCAAGGAGATCCGGCCGGGGTGTCGCTCACGGCCCCAAACGATGTGTGCAGGGTTCCCAAGCCCACCAACCGGGTGCCACTTGGTACACCGGGCCACTGTGCCTAGTCTGTCCCAAGCCCACCTGTATCGGGTGCCACTTGGTAGACTACTAACACTACCTACAAACACCAGAAACTAGTTGCAACTCCTGGACAGAGATCATGTTGATTAATAAGTCGAGAGGGGTCGAGTTACCGGAACCCAATGTGTGGTAGTAACTGGTCATGGATCACAAACACAGAACTCAGTTCCTGAGGACGGCTGCAATGAGACTACCCACCATGTACTCCTACATGGCCTCTCACCGCTACCTTTACCAAATCGTGTTCACACACTTAGCTCACGCACAGTAGGACATGTTCACACGCCTCTGATTCATCCCCGATGAATCAGACCTGACTCAACTCTAAGCAATAGCAGGCATGACAAGCAAACATGAATGAGTAGGCACAATAGGGCTCAAACAACTCCTACTCATGCTAGTGGGTTTCATCTATTTACTGTGGAATGACAGGTCATGCAAAGGATAAAGGGGTTCAGCTACCGCAGCAAGTAACAGTTGAATCGTTGTTGTCCTAATGCAGTAATAGTGAGCAGGAGCAAGAGAGTGGTATTTTATCGGAATGGACAAGGGGGTTTTGCTTGCCTGGCACTTCTGAAGATAATATAGCTCTTCATCGGTGTCATCGATCACATCGTCGGTATCACGTCTATCGAAAGGGGGCAATCACCGGCAACTGAGGAAAAACACAATCAATGCAATGCACAATATGATGCATGCTATGACATGGCAATATGAATGTGTTTTGGGCTAATGCACCTAGCTATGATTTAAATGAGGTTGGTTTGAATACATGATTCAAATTCCAACTCCATATATGATTATTTAAATGCTCTTAATTTGTTTTGTCCAAAACAGCGGACAAACATTGTTCAAATATGCATGAAAATGGTACAGATGGATTCCTTGAATTTTTCTGATAATTTTTCATATATAAAACATTTAATTTGGAGTTACGGTTAATTTTCTATGATTTATTGAAGTTTTAGCTATTTCTGGAATTTCCTGATTATTATAAAATAAACTAAATTCTAGAAAAGGAATATTGCATCAGCATGACCTCACCCTGACGTCATCAGGTCAACAGGGCGGGTCCAGGTCAAACCTGACGTGTGGGGGCCACACGTCAGTGTCACAGGGCTGCTTAGCTCACTGACAGGTGGGACCAAGTCAACGGCCATGTCAGCTTGGTCAAAGCTGACGTGTGGGCCCACGGTGGTTAGGTTAAAACTTAACAGAAAATAATAAAGATTAAATAAGGGCGTGGGGCCCATACGTCAGTGACCCAGAGGGTTGGTTAGTGGTGTGTTTAGGCCCTAATCACGGCCACGTCAGCGGTCGACGCCGGCGACCAAAAGCACGGCAGTGGCTCGCCGGAGATGCTCGGGGACGGAGCTACGGAGCATCGTTTTGCTCGTGGTTTGCAGCTACGGGACGATGGCAGTGAGGCGCATCCGGTGGTGGCCGCGTGGTGTGCTGGGGGTGTGTGTAACAGCGGCGGCGGCGAGCCGGGCGGCCGCCGGAGTTCAGGAATCCAGGCTTTGGGCGTTACGGGGCACGGCGGGCGCGGCCGATGGGCTCTACGGGTTGCTGGGGTCACCAGGAACACTCGGAGGCAACGAGCGCAGGTGGAGGAGCTCGGGAGCACGAAGCTCACCGTCCATGGCGGCGGCCGGAGCTCGGGTTCGGCGAGGCAGCTAGCTAGGGGACGAAATCAAGTGCGCGGAGTGAGGGGAAGAGAAGAGGAGCTCACGGGGAGTCGGACGAGACGCTAAGTGGGCTCGGGGACGTCCTGTCGGCGGCGAATCGACGTTGGCGGCGACCGGCTTCTGAGAAGGAAGAAGATGAGGCCGTCGGCGATGCAGGCCGTCCCAGCGCTTGGGGCCAGGTTGGGGCGAAGCGGTGATCGATGGCGGGGCTTCGGGGCATGTAGGAGAGGCGAGGGGGAGACGGTGGCCGTGGTGGAGCTCGTCGTTGGCGGCAGCTCTCGGTCATGGGTGGGAAGCAGAGGAGCGAGGGGGAGGGAGGTCCAGAGAGCGAGGGAGAAGTGAGAGGGGGTCGGGGAGGCGCGTGGCGTCACCGGGGCGTCGAGGAGGAGCCAGGCAGGCTGGGAGGGAGGAGGTGGCCGGGGCGCGTGGCCTGCGCGCGCCACCGAGCAGCTTCGGGGTGAGGGGGAGGAAGACGACAGGGGGAGAAGCGGCGGTGGGCTGGGCCGCTGGAGGAGCTGGGCCAGGTAAGTGGGCGCCAGGTAAGATGCTCTGTTTTATTTTTTCCTTCTGTTTTGTTTTATTAATATTCGTTTTGCCACTGTTTTGAATTTAAAAATAATTCAAACAATGCCAAAAGCTCCTCTGAATATTTTTATTTTGCTAGATGGACTTTTCCAAAAGCTCATAAAATATTTCAGGGATATTTGAAATTATATTCTAATTATATGAATATAATTCAAATTCAAATAGCTAATGAATTAAATTCAAAGTCCCAAAAATAAATCCTTAAAAATGTTCAATATTTTGGTTGGGACCAGAACCCTTGCCAAAAATTATCAAACATTTAAGAAGAGCATTTTGGAACAATGAATGAGATTTTTAGGGTTTTTGCCCTTCTTTTATTTAGGGTTTTGAGGCTTCCAATTTCCCTCAGTTCAAGTTTCAAAATTTAAACATGATGCAAACACCAGGCAGCACCAGAAGCTAGGGATGTGACAACTCACCCCACTAAACAAGAATCTCGTCTCGAGATTCAAGCATAGGGTAAGATGAAGGGGGAACGCAAACTAGCACAATCTTCACGATCCAGGTTGCACTTCAAATGAACGTTGATTCGATCACCATCGGTGTCTTGATGTCTTGCTCTGAGAACTCTAGCTAATCATGACAAGAAGAGGAAAGGAAAACTCCAGAAGGGTCAATCTTCTCGAAGATCGAACAACTCCGGATTAATCCACGGTATGAGACATAGCAACACCTCTCGAGCTGAGAGATGAAGCACACATCCATAGGAATGGAGTGAAGCAGATGACAAAGGTTCACTAGGTAGACAACAATTCCAGACTTAAGAATGTGGTGATCGGTTGTCAACGTAGCGAGGAGTTGAATTGCCATGATACCATAACGATGCACCTTAGGGAAGGTGACTCGTAGAAATATCCCCTTAAGTGGCAAAAAGAATTACCTTTGATTCAAGGATCATTGAAACTCTTTATACCAGCTTAAGGCAAATCATAATCGATCATTTAGAGGGGTTCGGTAGAATGGCATACTCGAACTTGGATGATGTGGATTACCTTGTTGAAGACAACGTAATGGATGAATTTGCTTACCACCGGAAATGGAAGAGACCCATGGTAGAATGGCACATTGGTGGTGCAAGCTAGGAACAGAATGCAAATGCTGGGAATGATTCTGGTAACTAGGGAAGAACCCAACAATAGAGAGTGAATTCACTGTTTGAAAAGATCATAGCATTGCCGAGGAAACTGGGAGCAAACCCAGTTAGTGCTGATGATAACACCTAGCGGTTGTGCGCGCTCTCAAGAACTTGAGCATTTCCACAATCATCAAGGTTTTATCAACATCCGTGTCAAGGGTGCTGACAACACAACATACTACCATGATGGCTAATGATGGATGATGCAGATGCAAAGGAAGATAACACTTTCTCAGATTTCACCTTAGCGAGGCCAAGGGAACGAAATCTGGATGATCGACCGAGAGACATTTAGCACTCCGCTTCTAATGTTCTCCTTGATGTGCTAGTGTAACCCATTCATAGAAATGGTCTGGTATCTAGAACATCAAGTAAAAAGGTCGGACTTCGGAACACAGAAATCCATAAGGGCAACTAGGGGGTAAATCCTACGAAATCCCTATGGGGAGGTGGCCAACTTCTTCAATCAATATACTATAATAATAGGTCTTTCGGCTGGGTGGTGCTGGCCACGACATCCACTTTACCGGTTATCGAGGGACCAATATTATAGTTCTTGGGAAATATTCCAACCATCATATCTGCCTGAGATTCAGATCTGGTTGGTGTCAGGATATTCCAGACTCATCGAGTCTAGGAAGAAAAATGAAAGTTTGCAACATAAATCGACGAAATGACGTTGCGAGATTCTCGGGAAATGAACTACGATAGCAAGTTCCAAAACATGAGCTGGTTCTGCTACACATGTGTGAACACGCTATCTCAGACAAGCATGACCACATGGTAGTCTTATAATAAAACACTACCGAGTTCTGGGTGGGAACCATCATCGAGGATATCAAAGTCCTTGTGCACTTATCGATGAACTTCTTATCCTTGAGCAAACCAATCAGTGGCTTGGTGTGCTAGGGAATACATATGGAATGAAGATGATCAGTCTATCAGGCCATAGAATACTCTGCACGTGCATGACTGACTTGGGATGATTCCAGAGGAAGCAACATTGACTTTCTCGAATCCACGGCGGTAACTTGCATCAAACGCACATGAGCTGGAGGAAGTCACTTCTTACATCCGAACATATGCTTCATGCACGGGACATGAAGATAATGCTTATCAAAGTTTCCAACACTAGCTGGATGTTCAACACGAATCATGGATGAGACAAAATGCTGCTGATGGGCTCAACAACAAGTTATCGGGATTTCCATGGAGATGGAATTCCATAACTATGTGAACAAGGTGATAGTATTGGTCAGACCCAAAATATATAATGGTGTATGCTCGTGGAAGATCCACGAGTAAGACAACATTACGAACATTGTTGGTTCTGATTTGATTTGAGAATAGCCCACACTCAAATCAAAGTTTTGGCAAGACAATAGCTCCAATAACTGATCACAGGGACCAATCGCTGAAGATAACATCTTTCTTCAACTCACACAAACACAAGATATCCCTTTTGGAGAATGAACTAAGTCAGGCAAGCTTTTATCTTCCAACTCTCCAAGTTGTTGTTTAGCTTATCCAACTAGCTCAGGGTATCCAACACGAGTTCTTGGAGAAAAGGTGGTTTACAGGAATAAACCAACTTGATCACGAGCTCAACATAACAGTCAGGTGACAACCTGGTGATACTTTCGAGAAGATATTCGGAAAATCACGAACCGCCGGTATGTTACTAAGCTCGAGAACAATCTTGCTTTCCAGGGCAAGATGATATGATCAAATAAGCGAGGGATTGAAATAATCCTAACTCATTGATCGAAGTGTGCACCAGAAATATGGACTAGGTAGCACGATCAACCTTAGGGTGATGATTCAACAATCAACACGTAAGGATAAGATTATTGTCCTTTAGCTACCAAGCAACATAGTTGCTAGGAGTATTGATTTCACACATCACGGTACACTTGTCGGCATTCCGGTTACAATAACACGGGAACCGAGGAATGAACAATGATGGCAAGAAGTATTACTGTGTCAAGAATTCATAAGAGGTGGTGCAATTCCCATGACAATCCTGACATAAAGAGGGTAACACTTCAAGGTAGAACAGAACAAAAGTTGGATTGGCATTTTGGTCTGCGGAGCACAATTGCTTTGACCCAATCCTAGATATGGATGAGGTACTAGAGTTTGTTTCTCCTAGTCATTCCGGAATAGAATGGCTTGACAGACCACAAGAGTAATAGGCATCGATGAACTAATGCACACATACTCTTGACTATCAATTGATAAACAAGGGTCAGAAGACAACTAAAGAGGGACAACTCAAAGGAACATATAACTTTCTGAGTTGTGGATGCATAGATTAGTATGTCGAACCAAGTTCAACATGATTCTTCCGGATAACCCATGCAGAAAGGTTGAGCTGGCAGAGTCACAATATAGCATGGAGAACTCATCGAGAGCACTCTAATTGTGATCTTTTGATCCAATAAACATCTGCCATAGAGTGGTTCTTAGTATTTGGAAGAAGTAAATACCACGAACTTCGAGGACTATCGCAAAGTTACTAATAACCTAAAGGAACGAGCAAAACTATCAACATGAAGCAAGTAGGGTGAATCTCGGGTTCAAAACCCAGGAGTAGAATACCTACTACTAAGTGGCATCACGGAATGCTTTCGAGAATAAAGGCCAGAATCATCACACTAGGACACAAATCATGGCTAGACCACTAGATAATCCCCTGAGACACCTAGGATCATAATAATAACTCCAACATAAATGTCAAGGCAATAGAATACCTCAACTCAACAATTAGTGTGATTGAGCTGGCATAAAGGAACATCGAAACCAGAGGGAAAGGATTTTGCAAACGCATCAGAATATTTAGAAACCTGGGATGACTCGGACAGCATAACGGCTGTAAATGCTCAGAAAAGATTTGAGACATTCACAAAAGGGTGGCATAACCACTCAGAAGCACAATATCAAGGTTTGGAGATCAACAGTTAACATACAGAAATAGTAGGAACTGAGCTGAGACTTAAATCCAACAATCTTATAAGTCTACTGATTAGTAACACGTGATCCTGATAGAAAGAAGAGAAGGCCTAATTCCTTAACCCCGTAGGAAAGATAAGATGACTCAGATCAGAAGGGCATAAGGTATAAGGAGTAAAAAGAGCCTTACTTTCCATCCCACAATCAATTCCCTTATATAACTAAAGAATTTCTAGACTCAACTTCGACCAGTTGGCTTGGTAATCCTACAGGCAGTCAAGCTCTGATACCAACGCTGTCAGGACCCCGATCCTAAGTCACACCGATCTAGCATGTAACACATCATATCACTTTGCGGCCTCACGCACGGTATTCCCACGGGTGCCACCTTACCTGGCCCGGGACCGTTTGCGCCTTTTGGCTCACGTATATGATAGTGTCGCTAGCATCCATATGAAAAAGAATCCGGGCTGACATGGCTAGTCGTAAACCCAAAGTGGCACAAACTTACAGGGATAGGCATCCATGACCCAGCATCGAACGTGTCGGTCATCAGCGAGTGAATCCAGGCTGTAGCACTGGGCTAGCAGGACTCCGGTGAACCGGGCTGTAGCGGGTTAACAGGACTCCGGTATTCATCGCGTGACATTTCCCCGAAAGGACAGACACAGGAACGAAGAAGGACACATGCCGGCCAGCCTAAGTGTTCCGGAGCGGTAGCAAGCTACCATGGCTCAGTGGAAACACTAGGAGACATTTCCCGGTAAGAGAGGCTACTAAGGATAAACAACTAGATAGTCAGATCCCACACATACCAAGCATTTCAATAACATACACACAATATGCTCGATATGTGCAAATACAACATGGCATCACAACATGACTCTACAACTCAAGTATTTATTCAATAGGCTCCGAGGAGCGAGATAATACAAACATGGGTCTCATGACCCAACAATCAGAGCATACAAATCAAAGCACAAGCGGAAGCTTAACATGTCTGAGTACAGACATCTATAAATGAAAAAGGCTGAGAAGCCTGACTATCTACCAGATCCTGCCGAGGGCACAAGATCGTAGCTGAGGTAACAAGCTAAACGTCGAAGTCCACGCGGTACTACTAGCGAGACTGAAGTCTCTCTGCAAAAACATAAATTAAGCAACGTGAGTACAAATGTACCCAGCAAGACTTACATCAGATCTAACTACATATGCATCATTATCAACGAGGGGATGGTGGAGTTTGACTGCAGCAAGCCAGCTTTGACTCGGTGGCTAACCTGAACTACGACCGCAAGCAACTCTTTTGAGGTGGCGTACACGAGTCCACATATTCACCATATCAATACACCACTATGGATCCGCTCTCGTCTCCCTACGAGAACGCCATCCATAGCACTCACGCTTATCTTGCGTATTTTAGGGTATCCACTTTCACTTGTCTATGAACTATGCAAGGGGTCCAAGTTTCCATATCCGAGGAATCCGGCTATTCGAATAGATAATGATAACCCTGCAGGGGTGTACTTCTTCACACACGCTTTCGCCACTTATCGCCCTGTACACGTCATGTACCTCGGCAACCTTCAAGCGGAAGCCGGGCGAGGGAGTCGGCCACGACCTGACTAACCGAACAAGTCTCTAGTCCAGGTTTATCGCCTATTCGGGTTCCATCCGCAAGGAGATCAGGCCGGGGTGTCGCTCACGGCCCCAAACGATGTGTGCAGGGTTCCCAAGCCCACCAACCGGGTGCCACTTGGTACACCGGGCCACTGTGCCTAGTCTGTCCCAAGCCCACCTGTACCGGGTGCCACTTGGTAGACTACTAACACTACCTACAAAAACCAGAAACTAGTTGCAACTCCTGGACAGAGATCATGTTGATTAATAAGTCGAGAGGGGTCGAGTTACCGGAACCCAATGTGTGGTAGTAACTAGTCATGGATCACAAACACAGAACTCAGTTCCTGAGGACGGCTGCAATGAGACAACCCACCATGTACTCCTACATGGCCTCTCACCGCTACCTTTACCAAATCGTGTTCACACACTTAGCTCACGCACAGTAGGACATGTTCACACGCCTCTGATTCATCCCCGATGAATCAGACCTGACTCAACTCTAAGCAATAGCAGGCATGACAAGCAAACATGAATGAGTAGGCACAATAGGGCTCAAACAACTCCTACTCATGCTAGTGGGTTTCATCTATTTACTGTGGAATGACAGGTCATGCAAAGGATAAAGGGGTTCAGCTACCGCAGCAAGTAACAGTTGAATCGTTGTTGTCCTAATGCAGTAATAGAGAGCAGGAGCAAGAGAGTGGGATTTTATCGGAATGGACAAGGGGGTTTTGCTTGCCTGGCACTTCTGAAGATAATATAGCTCTTCATCGGTGTCATCGATCACATCGTCGGTATCACGTCTATCGAAAGGGGGCAATCACCGGCAACTGAGGAAAAACACAATCAATGCAATGCACAATATGATGCATGCTATGACATGGCAATATGAATGTGTTTTGGGCTAATGCACCTAGCTATGATTTAAATGAGGTTGGTTTGAATACATGATTCAAATTCCAACTCCATATATGATTATTTAAATGCTCTTAATTTGTTTTGTCCAAAACAGAGGACAAACATTGTTCAAACATGCATGAAAATGGTACAGATGGATTCCTTGAATTTTTCTGATAATTTTTCATATATAAAACATTTAATTTGGAGTTACGGTTAATTTTCTATGATTTATTGAAGTTTTAGCTATTTCTGGAATTTCCTGATTATTATAAAATAAACTAAATTCCACAAAAGGAATATTGCATCAGCATGACCTCACCCTGACGTCATCAGGTCAACAGGGCGGGTCCAGGTCAAACCTGACGTGTGGGGGCCACACGTCAGTGTCACAGGGCTGCTTAGCTCACTGACAGGTGGGACCAAGTCAACGGCCACGTCAGCTTGGTCAAAGCTGACGTGTGGGCCCACGGTGGTTAGGTTAAAACTTAACAGAAAATAATAAAGATTAAATAAGGGCGTGGGGCCCATACGTCAGTGACCCAGAGGGTTGGTTAGTGGTGTGTTTAGGCCCTAATCACGGCCACGTCAGCGGTCGACGCCGGCGACCAAAAGCACGGCAGTGGCTCGCCGGAGATGCTCGGGGACGGAGCTACGGAGCATCGTTTCGCTCGTGGTTTGCAGCTACGGGACGCTGGCAGTGAGGCGCATCCGGTGGTGGCCGCGTGGTGTGCTGGGGGTGTGTGTAACAGCGGCGGCGGCGAGCCGGGCGGCCGCCGGAGTTCGGGAATCCAGGCTTTGGGCGTTACGGGGCACGGCGGGCGCGGCCGATGGGCTCTACGGGTTGCTGGGGTCACCAGGAACACTCGGAGGCAACGAGCGCAGGTGGAGGAGCTCGGGAGCACGAAGCTCACCGTCCATGGCGGCGGCCGGAGCTCGGGTTCGGCGGGGCAGCTAGCTAGGGGACGAAATCAAGTGCGCGGAGTGAGGGGAAGAGAAGAGGAGCTCACGGGGAGTCGGACGAGACGCTAAGTGGGCTCGGGGACGTCCTGTCGGCGGCGAATCGACGTCGGCGGCGACCGGCTTCTGAGAAGGAAGAAGATGAGGCCGTCGGCGATGCAGGCCGTCCCAGCGCTTGGGGCCAGGTTGGGGCGAAGCGGTGATCGATGGCGGGGCTTCGGGGCATGTAGGAGAGGCGAGGGGGAGACGGTGGCCGTGGTGGAGCTCGTCGGTGGCGGCGGCTCTCGGTCATGGGTGGGAAGCAGAGGAGCGAGGGGGAGGGAGGTCCAGAGAGCGAGGGAGAAGTGAGAGGGGATCGGGGAGGCGCGTGGCGTCACCGGGGCGTCGAGGAGGAGCCAGGCAGGCTGGGAGGGAGGAGGTGGCCGGGGCGCGTGGCCTGCGCGCGCCACCGAGCAGCTTCGGGGTGAGGGGGAGGAAGTCGACAGGGGGAGAAGCGGCGGTGGGCTGGGCCGCTGGAGGAGCTGGGCCAGGTAAGTGGGCGCCAGGTAAGATGCTCTGTTTTATTTTTTCCTTCTGTTTTGTTTTATTAAATTTCGTTTTGCCACTGTTTTGAATTTAAAAATAATTCAAACAATGCCAAAAGCTCCTCTGAATATTTTTATTTTGCTAGATGGACTTTTCCAAAAGCTCATAAAATATTTCAGGGATATTTGAAATTATATTCTAATTATATGAATATAATTCAAATTCAAATAGCTAATGAATTAAATTCAAAGTCCCAAAAATAAATCCTTAAAAATGTTCAATATTTTGGTTGGGACCAGAACCCTTGCCAAAAATTATCAAACATTTAAGAAGAGCATTTTGGAACAATGAATAAGATTTTTAGGGTTTTTGCCCTTCTTTTATTTAGGGTTTTGAGGCTTCCAATTTCCCTCAGTTCAAGTTTCAAAATTTAAACATGATGCAAACACCAGGCAGCACCAGAAGCTAGGGATGTGACACACGTTCAATATGGCCGTCCCACCGCCCGGCGTCCACCCTGGCGAGCTGGCGCTGGCCGTCTCCAGATCCTGGGCCAACAGGCCAGAGCCCACGGCCGCCTGCGGGTCCAGCGCTGAAGTCTCCTTCCCTGCGCGCCGATGAGACGGCGACAGGACCACAAGATCTGCCCTCACAGACGGCTCGCCTCCAGCCGGCTGCTCAGGCGGCGCGTCAGGCCGGCCGCCTTGGCCCGCTCCAGTCAGCGACGGTGGTGCCGCTCTTCTCTCCAGGATGACTGCATCGTCCTCCTCCCTCTCCATCACCGGTTGGTCGCGGCTGGCTTCCTCTGGCGGGGCCACGGGGATATCGGGAGCCACGGTGCGGAGGGGGATGACGAGCTGCCGAGGCTGGTTCCGCAGGGCTTTCGCCGCCCTCTCCGCGGCTGCGGCTCCCGCTTGGGCCTTGGCCGTCGCGTCGGCTCGTGCCTCCGCCGACTCCTCCGTCGTCTCCTGAGCCGCCCTGGCGGCGGCCGCCCTCTGCTCCTCCGCCTCCCGTTCCTCATGTGCCTCCCGCGCGTTCCGCTCCGTCGTTGCTTGAAGATCGGCACGGTGGTCCACGCGGCGGGCGCTCGCAGATCCCCCGGTACCTCCAACTACGGAGGCGGCAGTGGTCCGCTCGAGAGAGAGCGGAGCCCTGTTTGATAAGTCAAGAAAAAGGCTTAGAAGAATGACAACCGAAGAGAAAAAAGAAAGGCGTGAGAGAATTGATACTTATGCAGAAACCACCTGCGGCTGCTTCACCACCTTGCGGAAGCGGGCTGCCTTCGCGGCCGCCTCGTCCCGCTTGGTCGCCGCCACAGTACCCCTGGGCTTCTTCGGCCGACTGCCAAAGAGGGTCGGCGTGGCCCGGCGTTTCTGCGCGCCGCCACGAACAGCCGGCACGGCAGACGAGCCCGCGCCCTGATGATCGGACGCCGGCTGACGGTGCGGAACAACGTCGGCTTCATCGTCATCCGGCCAGTCCTCGAAGGCGGCCCCAAGCCCGGAGCCACCTGCCTCGCCGCCTCACCCTACGGCGTTGTCGTCTAAGGCGGCCGCCCCCAAGTCGGGATCGTCAAAGTCGTCCATCGCATGGTCGGGCACGAACTGGCGCTTCACCCATGCGGCTCCAGCGGCCTGTCAAAGAAGGGGGCTCTGTTAAAAACAAGCCGACTAGTCAAGAGTCGGCCAGTAGGAACTCGGCAACAATAGAAGAAGAAAAGAAGGGAAGCTTACCGAAGGCGGAGGATTGGCACGAGAATATGGCTCCTTGCCGAACCGCCACTCCTCGGTGAGCTTGCAGTTGGCGATATAATTCACCATGTAAGATACCTTGGCGTGAGGCATCTCCTTGGTGCTTAGCCAACTCGGGTCGAATCGGCCGCTCATCTGGCAAATCATGTGAGGGCAGCCTTGCAGTGGGAGCACCCGGCGCTCCACGAAGGCGGCTATCAGATCAGGCCCGGTCAGGCCCTTCGATTGGACCATCACCCGGAGCCATGCGAAGGCGGCAGCACCAGCCGGAGATAGCGACCTGGCTCGGAAGGACCATGAAGGCGGCCTCCCAGCCGGCGGGCCGGCTGAGTAAGCCGGCAGATTGGCGAAGTCGCCCTACGGAGCGACGTTCTTCACGTAGAAGTAAGACTTTTGCCAGAGCTTCACCGACTAGATCAACGCGATGGGCGGAAACGGATTGTCGACCGTCGATCTCCGCACGACGATGAAGACGCCGCAGGGAGTGGGCACGCCCGCGAAGACGGTGCCAAGTTTGCACTGGAAGAACTCCCCCCAAAGCTCGAGTGTGGGGAGGACGCCAAGGAAGCCTTCGCACAGAGTGATGAAGGCCGACAGCAGCACCACCGCATTTGGGGTGAGGTGGTGCGGCTGAAGATGATAGTACTCGAGGAAGGAGTGAAAGAAACCGCTCGCCGGCAGGCCAATGCCGCGCAGGCAGTGCGAGCGGAAGATTATCCGCTCCTCCTCCTCCTCCGGTGCCGACGAGATCTCCCTCTCTGGCGCGAGACGGACCCGTACATAGTCTTTGCCCGGCAACCACCGCGTCTTGCGGAGGAAGTTGACGTGGTCCTCATGGACATTGGAGCCATCCCAGGAGCTGGACCGTGCCATGAGGACAAAGAGGCGAAGAGAAGGGCTCGACGGTGGAGGGCGCGTGATTCAGCTCCAGCCAAGCTACGGTGCACCAAAAAAATGGGTGGAGGGGCGGCGCGGTGGCGAGCAGTTGCAGCGACGAAGAGAAGGAAGAAGAGGAAAATGGCGGAGCGAGGGCGAGCGTGCGAGCGTCTGCCGCTCCCTCTCCTCCCCCTACTTATAGCCTCGTACGGCGAAGCCGAGGAGGCGAGGCGTGGGGGGACATGGGATTAACTGCGCCCATTCCCCCACGTCCCACCATTATTACGCCTTAAACAACGTGCAGAAACCGCCGTCGGAAGGCCCCGGCCGCAGAAGATCCACACTTGGGCCGAGGCATGGAGGTGGCGGGCCTCGGCCTGCGGCGACATCCCGTCGTGCGCGTGGGCTGGCAGGCTCCTCCAGCCGAAGGGTGCCATGTGGCGTGCAGGCGGCGGGCGGCCAGCCCGCAGCCTGGCTTGCGCGCCAGCTGGTTCCCGCCTTCAGGCTCCAAAAAGCCCCGCCGAGATGGCACGACTGATCAAAGCTGGCTCCTAGCTGCCGGCTCTTCGGGATAGGAAGCTGATTGAGCTTCTCGTTCCCCTTCAGCCATGAAGCCCAACCAGCTTCGGGGACTACTGTCAGAGTAAACGACCACGGGTAGCCTAGCCGGCTCCCTTTGGCCCTTCGAAAAAATAACAGGCCGATCGAGCCTTCGAGCACCCAAGACACGGGGCCGCCTTCCTCCGGCCGGCTGCCTCACAGGCTGACTACCGGAAGGCGGCCCGACCCTAAACTCTCATGGAGGAGGCCACGATAGGGCCGACTCCAAGAAGCCGGCCATGAAAGGACCGACTCCAAGAAGATGGCCCCTGGTAGGCGGCCAGGATCGTGCCCTCAAAGTCTGCACCCCCATGATGATGATGGGACAGGGCGTGGAAACAGTGAAGCCTGCCACCCCTGAATTCTGGAGCACGCATGGCTACAGTATGCCGTACGGGGTAGCCATCACCCGTCCGGCGTGGTACTATTTCCATGCTGACCATGACGCCCTCCACGACGGGCAGCCAGTACGGCCCACAGGCGGCGGGCCCCTTCGGTCTGAGAGACGCCCGAAGGCGGCCATGCCTCCCCCAGTCGGCCCGGGATGCGGCCGGCTTCCAATAGCCGGCTTGCTCCCCTCCTCGAAGCACGCGTGCCATTAAGGAGACAAGACGAGGTAAGGCTACAGTGAGAGCCCGCTAGGCGGTGGCACTGTAGCCATGCTTACCTCGACGAAGCCCTCATCATCCAGGGTGAGGCAACAGTAAACAGCCCCCGACAAGACCCCCAAGCGGTGGGGCCTGCTTGTCGGCCAAGAGGCCAGCAGCCGGCGGGACCCACCAGTCGGCGGGCCCCAGCGGCCGGCGGAGAAGCCGACGACCGTAGACACTGATGGCTAGGGCCCACGCCCAGCCGGGATTACGATTGTACCCCTGGAGGGTAGGCCTATATAAACCCCCCAGGGCACCCATGCAAAGGGTGGATCCCTGAGAGTTTTAGCCACCACATTGAGGAGAGAAGAGAGCTAGCCTTTCCCTTCTTCTCCTTTCACCAAACAGCTCAAGGAGCCTCTTGTATCCACTTATTGATCTAGAGATTATGCGGAGACCCCGTAAAGCAGGACTAGGGGTGTTATCTCCACGGAGAGCCCCAAACCTGGGTAAGATCCGTCGGCGTGCATGTCTTCGCCTTATCCTGTTTCCAGGCACCGGCGATGTCTTACTGGCTCCCACAATGATAAGCCACCCGTTGGCATATGTCGCACCTACCACCCGACAGCCATGGAGTGGGGATCTTGCGCTAGCACATACTCGTCAGCCTACGTGGGAGATCAAGGGCGTTCCGTCCGACACCCCGCCGCAGCTGAAGCGTCCGGAGGGCGGATGCACAAGCTGGAACGAAACTCCTGAAATGCCGGAGTGGGCAACCCCTTCGTCATGACGTCTGCGAATTGTTGCGTCGTCGGGACATGGAGGACTCGGAGCTGACCCAGGGGCACCTTCTCGCGTACAAAGTGGATGTCAAGCTCAATATGCTTCGTACGTCGATGATGCACCGGGTTGGCTGACATGTAAACGGACGAGATGTTGTCGCAGTACCAGACGCAGGGGTTTCTCCATGCAATGCCAAACAGCTAGCTCTAACACAAACCAATCACTTTGCTGAATCGTGGTCATGTTCTGGCGTCTGCATGTATCGTGAAGTTGACAATATATAATAATGTAGGTACAATTTCAAAGGGTTAGCTCACCCACATCTTCTCCCATGGTTCCAACGTCAGTCGGGCGAACATCACCAATGGCCCACGTTAATTGGCACAGGAACATTCTGTCTTTCCGAGGCCCCAGCGGTATCTTCACGAACGAACTGGATCAAGAAATTGGGTGGGGATTGATAAACCCAGCCGGGAGGAGAGATCGGAGAAGAGAGATGAGAGGTACACAGAGGTTCAGTTACACAGGACATATATAATACCACAGCCATGCACACCCGGCCCTCGGTACATGCAGGGCGAGTGATACATCATCCAACTTATCCCAACCTGCAACTCGGCTCATCTCCTTGAGCGGTGCTTGCTTTGCCAGCTCATCACCAGAAGTCCTCTTCTCGCTTGCTCACCACCACTGACATGATCACGGCGGCGACCCCAAAGCAATGGATCCAACGCCTTGATCAGGCTACATGACTGCCGCCTACGAGAATTGGCACCAGCACGTTCTTTCTTTTACTTAATTTCTCAAGGATTTATTTAGAGCACGGGATGTTGTGAACACATTAGGTGGCTCCCGTTTCTGAAGACAATGACGCTCCTATAGGTTCAGGTCACCTCTCGCGTGCTGCATCACATTGGCAGGCGCAGTGATGTCGTGTGTTGGTTGTGTCTATGTGAGAGAAGCCTGCTAGTTAACATCTTGGTATCCTCCAATATCTCACATAATTAAACATTCTAAACATACTAGTACTACTACCATAATAATAACATGGTGGAGAATAACTAACTAATTAAGCACAACTATTGGTTGCTAGCTAGTAGATATGCACTCAGCTGGCAAATTAAAGAAATCAGTCCAAGGTATATATAGATGCTTTCGTCCTGCAACAATGAATGCATGGTACACACAGATAAGCATGAGTACGTAGGAAGTCGAGATGCATATGGGCATGATAAAGTCTAAACTGTGTGAGCACATCACACAATTGTTTTCCACCAAAAGCTAACATGATCATATCTGAGAAATTAGTCATCACAATTTTGCAGCATGCATATCACCGTATCTTGTTTTCCCTTTGCTTTCTCTAGTACCACTCAAAGTTGCATTGCTTTAATTTGATCCATGGTCGAGCTCATAGAAAATTATAATTTGATGGATACAAATTGATTTCTTCTGATGAACACTATTGACATTTTTTCCATTAGATCCAGTTCAGTTTACCAGTGAGACACAAAACTATAAAATGGCAATTTGATTAGAATTTAATGCATGCAATATGTAAGGCTGGAGAAAAAAATCGCATAAAATGCCTAAGATGTATCGATATGCATGTGTCAGTTGTGTATTTTTGGTAGTAGAAGAAAATAGTTCGATATGAGTAAATAGAGATAAGCGGAAGCATTCATGAATTGTTATCATTGATGGACCAAATTCATGGTGACCGGAAGCACCCGAAATATGGTAGACTAAGAAGGGGCAACATATCAAGTAGAGGACAAACATAGATTTAGGCAAAAAGAATCAGCATATCTATGCTAATTAATGTGCTATGTGTAAGAGCAACTATATCATCCAAAGCAAGGATCATGGTGTTATGGCGGAAATAATAATACTTAGAAGAGAGAATTCAGCTTTACACAAATACCATCGACACGACCAGAAATATGTTATGATCGGAATGATGGGGATAGAGTGCTTTAGCACATTTCAGTGAGTACTCACTTATAAATACAATATGTTTTATATGCGGATCATAGTGGATGTTAGAGTAAAGTGAGCATGTATCTAAGAAATTTCATCAATGACATTGCACTAATTGAAAAAATTTAACTACAATACTACTAATGATAAAGCTGGTTTTCTATTTATTTAGTTATTTTTTATTAATGAATTAAAATTGTTACCTAAAGGGTGAATACAAATAAAGATACAACTTTGCTACCATGATATATTTTTATCTAGGCGAAAGAGTCCTCTCAATATTTATCTATTTTTATATTGGTTTTAGTATATTGGAACATAAAGATAGGTAGAGCAAGAAAACATGATGTTTACATCTAATACTTGGTTCAAAATTTCATAGAAAATATTTTAAAACCATTGTGTTGGTGTGTTCATCCTCTAAAGTCTTACAAACTATATATCAACAATGAGTCAAGTGCATAGATTGAGAAGATCGTGCGCACTTAAACATTTCCAAAATGTGCGCTTAATATATAAAAAACTATTTAGATTAGTGAAGTAAAATTAGTATGTTTTTATTTTCACAAATTATTTTCCATATTGGTACCAACATTTACAAATTTCATAAACATTTTTATATAAAGAAAAAATATCAAAGTTACATGAGAAAGACTGCCTCAAAATCTAGAATAACATGTATAATAGTTTGGATGAAATCTAGCCGCGCAAAACCATGGGTCATGCTGCTAGTGTATATGATTTTCTGATCGAGCAGGTGCAACCCGTGGTGTGTGGCGATCGATGAACCATGAGGATGGGAAGGCGGAAGACATTCATCATGGTTGAGTGCCTTATTATATGTGTCTCACGTGAGTCTCATCAAGCTCGATCATCATTGATCTTACTTACTTTCGAAGGCCATTAATCTCATGTACGGTTGCTAATCTATCCCAACAGGTGATAATGATTGGTTTCTTAACAAACATTGGATGGCCGCATCAACCACTATAAATGTGCAATTAATATCCTACAAAAAGGTAATATCATATCTAATACATGTAGTGCACGTACATGATTACTAGTAAAGAACTATTGAAGACATATAGTGTGATATCATGAAGGGGTGCCAGATCCCCAAACCTTGTCTTAAGCTACTCGGGGGGTAGGGGGGATTTGCCCCCCTATCACTGACTAAACTAGTCATTCATAGTTTGGGAGTCATATATATTTTTGTTTGTTGGTGTTACATCTTGCAAAATGTATTTTAGTGGCATATTTTTGTGTGTTGCTAACTGATGAAGTCATGTACCTGGGGTAGGGTCATGGACCTGTCCAAGGTACCCTTCCCGAGGACATCTTTAGAAGAAGTCGTCTTCCAGTCGACCTAGAGGGACTCCACTCGATGAACTGGAAGACACTCGACGAACTTGAAGACACTCGACCACCAGGAGTTCAAGATCTACTCTATATCCAAACAGTCTGTAATTAAGTAGTCTTTATGGTCACGATGACACTTTATGTAAGGCGTTACCAGTAACGCCAGACCTTAACGTACTTTAAACCCTCCGCTACGTGGGCTGGCTGGGGTCTTGGCATCCTCTATATAAGCCACCCCCCTCCATTGGCAGAAGGGTTCGCACCCTTGTAACTCTCACGCATATAATCCAGTCGACCGCCTCCGGGCACCGAGACGTAGGGCTGTTACTTCCCCCGAGAAGGGCCTGAACTTGTAAAGGACTTGCGTGAACAACTACTCCATAGCTAGGATCTTGCCTCTCCTTTAGTACCCCCTACACTACTGTCAGACTTAGAACCACGACAGTTGGCACCCACCATGGGGGCCGGTGTCTTAGTGATTTATTGGAGAAGTTGCAATTTTTTTCCGATCGTCTTCGTCATGGTTTTAGGTGGAGTTTTGGTCGAGGGCCGCGAGATCCGTCTCAGCGCGCTCACGTTCATCGCCGACGACTCTGCCTGGCTTCAGGAGGCTCCGCTCGACGTCGACGCGCTCCCAGTCCATGGAGCGACGCACTTTCGCGCGTGCGTCCGTGGTGTCCTCCTGCGGCAACCGTCGACCCAGTATCGACCGGTTTTTGTGTCATCCTCCCTCCCAGCTTCCCGCCGATGCAAGCGCTCTGGTCGGTCGAGGCTTCAGTGGTGGGTGAGGCACGCGGTGGTTCGCTAGTCGACCGCCGCCCAAGTCGCGGCAATCGAGCCCGACGAATCTCTCTACGGCCTGTTCGACCTGTCGACTGGCTCCGCAGAGACTACATCCGAGTGCGACAGCAGTGATCCAGCGGTGGAGGTCCTGATGGTTAATGGACCACACGGTCCCCCCGGCTTTTCTGGCGCTGAGGGAGGTAACGGCGGAGGCGATCCGTCGCATCCCCATGAGGAATACCTTCCCGAGCCCCTCAATTCACTGCAGAGGGAAGAACTTCGCCGCCGGGACATGGATGCCCTTCATACTGCTATCATTGGAGAAACCCCTGAGGCTCGCGCCTTGGCCAACTTGGCTGAGCGCACTCGACTGGAGAACCTTCAGCGAGCACTCGACGAGCGCGCACGGCAACGGATTCCAGATTCCAGTCGACGCCAGCTCTTTCCACCTCCGACTCAGGTATATCGAACTCCGATTCAGAATATAGCAGCTGCAGCCCGTATAGCAGAATCAATTCAGCCTTCCCGGTCAGAGGCTGGCAGAGGCTTGATGCAAATCAGAGATTTGCTCCGGACAGCAGGAGATCAGAATTCAGCTGTATCACAGTCGCGGAACAGGATTCACAGCAGATCCGTGGCAGCGAATACGGTCCAGTCGGCTCATAGCCCCAGATCACCCCCGAGGCGTGAAGGGCGTGGTGACCGGCATGATCAGTACAGGAACCATGAGCAGTATGATCACCGATTCGATCGCAATGATCGACGTCGAGTGCCTACTCCTCCCCCAAGGGGTGGATCTTATGTGCCTCGACAGCAGGATGATAGACGCCAGCACAGTGGCGGGCGAAGAATCCCAGTCGACCCCAGGGAACCAGGCTTTGATGCGAGATCCATCATCGTTCAAGGTCTGGTCGACCGGAACAGAGCTCACAGAGAGGGCAACGACAGAGATGTACCCACCAGCAGCCGAGTGCATGTCTCCGGACCAGAGTGTTTCAGCAGAGCCATCCGAGCCGCAGTGATTCCTCCCAACTTCAGGTTGGCGACTGGAGTCAGTAAGTTCAACGGTGAGTCTAAGCCTGATACTTGGCTTGAGGACTACCGAGTGGCTGTCCAGATCGGCGGCGGAAATGATGAGGTGGCTATGATACATCTGCTTCTTATGTTGGAGGGATCAGCCAGGGCATGGCTAAATCAGTTGACACCCAGCAGCATTTACACATGGGAGGACCTCTCCTGAGTGTTTGTCAGTACGTTCAAAGGAACGTGCAAGCGACCAGTAGGACTGACAGAGATGCAATCTTGTGTGCAGAAGTCGAATGAGACTCTGAGAGATTACATCCAGAGATGGATCACGTTGCATCACACAGTGGAGAATGTATCTGATCACCAGGCAGTCTGCGCCTTCAAGGAAGGCGTAAAGTACAGAGAGCTAAGCCTGAAATTTGATCGAACCGGAGACATGTCTCTGAGTCGAATGATGGAGATAGCCACCAAATATGCCAATGGTGAGGAAGAGGATCGGCTCCGGAGCGGCAAACACAAGTCAGTCGCCCAGGAAACCGGAGGAGGGAACTCCAGTCGGAAGCAAAAGCGGAAAGCCGAGCCAGCTGCTCCTGGAGAAACCTTAGCCGTGACTCAAGGAAAGTTTAAAGGAAAGCCCAAAAGACCTTGGAACCCCAAGAAAGTGAAGGATAAAGAGGGAAATGACGTGATGGATCTGCCGTGTCACATCCACACGAAGAAAGATGAAGAGGGTAATTTCATTTACCCGAAGCATACCACTCGATAGTGCCGACTTCTGATACAGCAGTTCCAAGGGAAACAGCCCAAGGATAAGGAAAAGGAGTCAGACAAAGCTAAGGACAAGGGAGATAGTGATGAGGAATACCCTCAGTCAATTCTACTCTGGTGATTTTTGCTGACGCTGAGAGCAAAAGTCGACTGAAAGTTATAAACCAAGATGTGAATATGGTTGCTCCAGCAACGCCCAATTATCTGAAGTGGTCTCAGACAGCCATCACATTCGACCAGTCTGATCACCCGACGCACATAGCCACCCCTGGGAGGCAATCCTGGTGGTCGACCCAGTCGTTGAGGGCACTCGACTGACTAAAGTGTTGATGCATGGTGGCAGTACTTTGAATATATTGTACGCTGAGATGCTGAAAGGGATGGGCATTCCGTTGTCCAGACTCAGCACAAGCAACATGAGTTTTTATGGAGTCATTCCTGGAAAGAAGGCCGCATCACTCGGCCAGATTGCTCTCGGTGTAGTTTTCGGTGATTCCAAGAACTTCCGCAAAGAAAAGCTAACATTTGAAGTTGTAGACTTCCAGAGTGCCTACCACGCTATTCTGGGCAGGCCAGCTTATGCATGTTTTATGGCTCGACCATGCTACGTGTACCTCAAATTGAAGATGCCTGGCCCTAAAGGTGTCATCACTATTACTGGTAATCGCAAGAAGGCAGAAGAGTGCTTCCAGAAAGGCTCAAAGATCGCCGATGCTCAGATGGTGGCAGAAGAGTGGCAGGAACACCAGAGGAACACAGATCCGAGTGATTCGTTGCGAGCCAAGAAGCCCGCTACAGAATCAGCATTTCAGTTGTCCTGTGAGACAAAACCAATTCACATCCACCCGACCGACCCCAACGCTGCTCCGACTCACATCTCCACAACACTCGACCCCAAATAGGAAGAAGCGCTCATCCAGTTCCTCCATGAGAACTGGGACATCTTTGCATGGAAACCTTCTGACATGCTAGGTGTACCCAGGGGGCTGGCTGAGCATCGTCTGCGAGTCGATTCAAAGGCAAAACCTGTCAAGGAACATCTGCGACGGTCCGCCGTCTAGAAAAGGAAGGCTATTGGCGAAGAGGTGGCTCGGCTCTTAGCAGCAGAGTTTATCCGAGAGATTTACCACTCCGAGTGGCTCGCCAATGTTGTCATGGTCCCCAAGAAGGACAAGTCACTTCGCATGTGCATTGACTTTAAACATATCAATCGGGCCTGCCCGAAGATCATTTTCCTCTTCCTCGCATCGACCAAATAGTCGACTCGACTATGGGATGTGAGCGACTGTCTTTCCTAGACGCTTATTCCGGGTACCATCAGATCCGTCTGTTTGGACCCGATGAGACCAAAACGGCTTTCATCACTCCATTCGGGTGCTTCTGTTATGTCACCATGCCATTCGGCCTCAAGAATGTCGGAGCCACGTTCATGAGGATGATTCAGAAGTGTTTGCTCACTCAAATCAGTCGGAATGTGGAAGCATACATGGATGACATTGTGGTCAAGTCACGGAAAGGTTCTGACCTACTGACTGACCTCGCTGAAACATTTGCCAACCTCAGGAGGTATGATATCAAGCTTAATCCATCCAAGTACATTCGGAGTTCCTGGTGGAAAGTTACTCGGTTTTCTTGTTTCCGAACGAGGAATCGACGCAAACCCAGAGAAAGTGGGCACTATACTCCGAATGAAACGACCTGTGCATGTGCACGATGTTCAGAAGCTTACTGGTTGCTTGGCCGCTTTAAGTCGATTCATCTCTCGTCTTGGTGAGAAGGCATTACCTCTTTACCGACTGATGAAGAAGTCAGACAAGTTCGAGTGGACTCCTGAAGCTGATGTAGCGTTTGCAGAGTTGAAAACCCTGCTTTCCACCCAGCCGGTGCTTGCTGCCCCGATCAGCAAAGAGCCTTTGCTGCTTTACATTGCAGCCACAGGACAAGTCGTTAGTACAGTACTTATGTTCGAGCGGGAAGAAAAAGGGAAAGCCTTCAAAGTTCAGCGTCCAGTGTATTACATTTCTGAAGTCCTGACCCCATCAAAGCAAAGATACCCTCATTATCAGAAGCTCGTATATGGGATTTATATGACCACGAAGAAAGTTGCTCACTACTTCTCTGACCATACCATCACAGTCGTCAGCGACGCCCCCTTACCAGAGATTCTGCACAACAGAGATGCGACTAGTCGAGTGGCAAAATGGGCGATTGAACTCCTTCCCCTAGATATCAGATTTGAGGCAAAGAAAGCTATCAAGTCCCAAGCAATAGCATATTTCCTCGCCGAATGGACTGGATAGCAGTTACCGACTCAAGTTCACTCGGAGCACTATACTATGTTCTTTGATGGCTCTAAAATGTTGAATGGTTCCGGTGCCGGGGTAGTGTTGGTTTCCCCCCGAGGAGATAAGCTCAGATATGTACTCCAGATTCACTTTGATTCTTCCAACAACGAAGCAGAATACGAAGCACTTTTGTATGGGTTGCGTATGGCCATTTCACTCGGTGTCCATCGCCTCATGGTTTACGGCGACTCAGATTTAGTGGTTAACCAAGTGATGAAGGAGTGGGACATCAGAAGCCCAGCCATGACTGGTTACTACAATGGAGTCAGAAAGCTGGAGAAGAAATTCGAGGGATTAGAGCTCCATCACGTCCCCCAACTAAAAAATCAAGCAGCTGATGACTTGGCGAAGATAGGTTCCAAAAGAGAAGCCATCCCCAGTGGCGTATTTTTGGAGCATGTTAACGCGCCGTCAGTTCAAGAAGATCCTTTCACTGAAGAAGCCCCGCAGCCAAAAAGTGCCACAGATCCGACTGAAGTCGAGGTCCCAGCTGTGGTCGACTTAATCATGGAAGTTTTGGTTATCACTCCCGACTGGACAGTGCCCTAC
The DNA here is from genome assembly GCF_002162155.2 of Triticum dicoccoides. NCBI lineage: Eukaryota > Viridiplantae > Streptophyta > Magnoliopsida > Poales > Poaceae > Triticum > Triticum dicoccoides. The sequence goes on from NC_041389.1 coordinate 500,677,783, forward strand.
ATTGCGTATATTCTAAGTAAAGAGCTCCTAGAGGATGAAGAAGAGGCTCGGCAGATCATCCATCTATCCAAGGCCTTTACCGTCATGAGGGGACAGTTGTATAGAGAAAGCGTGACTGGAGTCAGCCAAAAATGCATAACACCGGAAGAGGGTCGGATGATTATCAACGACATCCACTCGGGGACCTGTGGCCATCATGCGTCCTCTCGGACCATTGTGGCTAAAGCATACCGAGCGGGTTTTTACTGGCCCATAGCAAATGAAATGGCAAAAGAGATAGTTGACAAGTGTGAAGGATGTCAGTTCTACTCCAACATGTCACACAAACCCTCCTCAACCTTGAAGACCATCCCAATCGTCTGGCCCTTCGCTGTTTGGGGGTTAGATATGGTTGGACCACTGAGAACTGGCAGGAGCGGCTTCACCCATGTACTGGTGGCAGTCGACAAGTTCACCAAGTGGATCGAAGACAAGCCCATTAAGAATCTTGATGCTGGCACTGCCATCAGCTTCATCAGAGAATTAATATTCAGATATGGAGTTCTGCATAGCATCATCACTGATAATGGGTCAAACTTCGACTCCGGTCAATTCAAAGCCTTCTGCGCTTCTCAAGGCACATGAGTCGATTACGCTTCAGTCGCCCACCCCCAGTCGAATGGACAAGCAGAAAGAGAAAACGTCCTAATTCTCAAAGGACTGAAACCCCGGTTGATGCGCGACCTCAAGCACGCAGCAGGCGCGTGGGTGGAAGAACTTCCATCAGTTCTTTGGGGATTGAGGACTACTCCAAATCGGTCAACTCGGAGGACTCCGTTCTTTCTGGTCTACGGAGCTGAGGCGGTTCTGCCAAGTGACCTGCTTCACAATGCACCGTGAGTCGAGCTCTACTCTGAAGCTGAAGCAGAACAAGCCCGGCAGGATGCAGTCGACCTTCTAGAAGAAGAAAGAGAGATGGTCATGATCCGATCGACCATCTATCAGCAAGACTTGCGTCGATTCTATGCCAGAAATGTGAAGAGCCGAGCCTTCCAAGAAGGAGACTTGGTCCTCCGAGTGGACCAACAGAAGCCACACAAACTCGCCCCTACTTGGGAAGGCCCCTTCATTGTTACCAAAGTTCTCCACAACGGAGCATACCGTCTTTACAACGTCGATCGCCAGATTGACGAGCCACGAGCTTGGAATGCGGATCTACTCCGCCCCTTTTATACTTAAGTATTCACTCGGATGAGTTGTAATAAAAGTACTTCTCTAGTTTATTTATCAAAGATAAGAGTTTTATAATTTTCCCAGTGATTGTTGTTACTTTTGTCCACATAAAGAAGTCCCCCAGCGGGTGGCTTAGCTGCGAATCCATTTCGCCTAAGTTTGTAAAAGAAAATCCTACCGAGTGGTAAGCCAGCCTTCCACTCGGAGGCTTAGCTGCGAATCCGTTTCGCCTAAGTTTAAACAAAATCCTACCGAGTGGTAAGCCAGCCTTCCAGTCGGAGGCTTAGCTGCAGTCCAAGTACTCGCCTAAGTTTAAACAAAATCCTACCGAGTGGAGAGCAAACCTCCCACTCGGGGGCTTAGCTGCAGCCTAGTGCTCGCCTAAGTTTTTGAAAATCCTACCGAATGGAGAGCAAACCTCCCACTCGGGGGCTTAGCTGCAACCTAGTGTTCTCCTAAGTATAAAATACAACGTGCGCTCCGCAAGGAGGACGAAGTGCAGGTCGACTGCTACCTTCTCCTTCCGAGCTACGCCACAAATACAACGTACGCTCCGCAAGGAGGACGAGGCGCAGGTCGACTCCTACCTTCTCCTTCCAAGCTATGCCACAAATACAACGTACGCTCCGCAAGGAGGACGAGGTGCAGGTCGACTCCTGCCTTCTCCTTCTGAGCTACGCCACAAATACAACGTGCGCTCCGCAAGGAGGATGAGGCGCAGGTCGACTCCTGCCTTCTCCTTCTGAGCTACGCCACAAATACAACATGCGCTCCGCAAGGAGGACGAGGAGCAGGTCAACTCCTGCCTTCTCCTTCCGAGCTACGCCACAAATATAGCATGCGCTCCGCAAGGAGGACGAAGCGCAGGTCGACTGCTATCTTCTCCTTTGGAGGTACACCATGGAAATCCTACCGAGTGGAGAGCAAACCTACCACTCGGGGGCTTAGCTGCATCCCAGTGCTCGCCTAAGTTTTTTAAAATCCTACCGAGTGGTGAGCAAACCTCCCACTCGGGGGCTTAGCTGCAGCCCGGTGCTCGCCTAAGTTTCTGAAATCCTACCGAGTGGAGAGCAAACCTCCAACTCGGGGACTTAGCTGGAGCCCAGTGCTCGCCTAAGTTTCTGAAATCCTACCGAGTGGTGAGCAAACCTCCCACTCGGAGGCTTAGCTGCAGCCCAGTGCTCGCCTAAGTTTTTAAAATCCTACCGAGTGGTGAGCAAGCCTCCCACTCGGGGGCTTAGCTGCAGCCCGGTGCTCGCCTAAGTTTCTGAAATCCTACCAAGTGGAGAGCAAACCTCCCACTCGGGGGCTTAGTTGCAGCCCAGCGCTCGCCTAAGCATGACGAGTACAAGTCGATTGCAATTTGTGCTTCGTCCCTACCTGCAAAAGAGCATCACAAACACTAGTATATATTCCAAGCAAAGGATGATGATCGTTCGAAGGCAGAAGCAAACATATTCAACAGCAAACCTAAGTTCAGATAACGTCTTATGGATCCAGAAGTGCTCAGGCACCAAGCCTGTTAAAGTTTGTCGGTTACAAAAACCACTCGGCATTCCGAGGCAAATTTAAAGCATCAAGCATAGAAGTTTTTTACCCCTCCTGTGGAGGGCTGGAAGGCGCAACGAACTCGTCCAGGTCGATTCCATCTGTGATCCGAGTGGCAGCAGCGATGAAGGTCTCCATGAAGGATCGGAAGTCATGCTTCTTGGTATTGGCCACCTTGAGAGCTGCCAGCTTGTCCTCTCGCGCATCCTTGCAGTGAACACGGACCAGAGATAGAGCAACGTCAGCACCACACCTGGCAGAAGACTTCTTCCATTCTTGCACTCGACTTGGAACTTCGTTCAGTCGAGTCATCAGGGACTCAAGGTCATTCTGAAGTGCTTCTCCTGGCCAGAGCGCCGTGTCGATGCGTGACGTCGCAACCTTCATCCTTGCAAGATAGTCAACAACGGCAGCAACGTGAGACTCGAGTCGGAGCACGTTCATGGCAGTTTCATCCTTCACAGGACAGTTGATGGGATCTAGGCTCGTCTCCAGTCGACCAGTCTCCTCCTCAAAGTTCTGGCAGAACTCTGTAGACACAACCCCAAAGTTAAGGCAGCAGTTTGGTGGTGAGGCCAAAATTAAAAAGCTTGTCACATACAAAGGGTTACCTTCAAGCATGAGGAATAGCTTCTTGGCGAGTCCTCCCAGATAAGCCTCCAGATCATTCTTCTTTCCCACCAGTTCGCTAGCTTTGTCACTCACGACCATCTTGTCATTCTTCAGTCGAGTGACCTCCTGGTTGGCCACGTCGAGAGCGGCTTTCAGATTAGTGTTTTCCTCTTCAAGTTTGCTGATCGAAGCCAACTTTTCTTCTGCGAGCCTGGTCTTCTCGGAAGCTGCCTTCTGCGCCTCAGCGACGTCAAGATCCTTCTTCTTCAGAGAATCCCTCGGTTTATCTGTAAAATCACAGTAAGATCAGACTCGGGGATGGACAAGAAGCAAAGGCAGTCGTCAAGATTCTCACCAAACATACCTTTTGCCTTGCCTTCGTGAAGTTCTCCTGGACAAGCTTCAGGTCAAGTTCGAGTTGGATATGCTTGTTCTCCAATTCAGTATAACGAGCTGCAAGCTCGCAAGATTTCTGCAAAAAAACCAATCGACAGACGTCAAAGATAGGTCACTTCCGAGTGACTAAGAGAAAAATCATAGTATTTCTAAGACTACAGCCGAATCTAAACATTCAATTGTAGTCTCGGGGACTACACCCAATGAGTGCACTCAGCGTGCCCCCACTAGTTCTATCAGCTAGACTCAGAGTCGGTCAGTCGAGCTAGACTCAGAGTCGGTCAGTCGACACAAAAAAGAGAGAGAGTGTTCTTCAGACCATAGTCGACTGCCAGCAGTCGACCACAGTCTCGGGGACTACACCTAGTGGGTGCACTCAGCGTGCCCCCACCGGTTTATGATTCCATTCAACCAGTTCGAGTGAAGACAGTAATAAAAAAAAGCTCAAGACATAAAGACTATGGTCCACTGCCAGCAGTCGACCATAGCCTTGGGGACTACACCCAGTGGGTGCACTCAGCATGCCCCCACCAATCCAGAATCTCAATCGACACACCCAGTGGGCGTACGACAGATACTTAGATTTTCAGAAAGAAAAGTTTTCAGATACCATATCCTAATAGAACAGTCAGTGACCGACCAACCTGAACATTGCTCTGAAGGGCTGAACTGGCGTCATAAGCTGCTTGACTGGCGTCTCGGATCGCCTTCACTTGCTCCATCATAACCCCCGCCTGGCGTATGGCTTCTTTAGCAGCGCTTGCTTGGTCTTCAGGGATGTGGTGGGTAGAGAAAAGTGAAGGCTGACCAGCACTCGACGACGAAGGGCGAGCACTCGTCAGCGGCACCGCAAAGGATACGGTAGGCCGAGTGACGTTGTCCCCCTCCACAACCAACGTCTCAGGTGCTGATACGACCTGAGCTGCCTTGCCAGTAGACGCTCTCCTATTCCTCCTCTGCCTCAGTGGTTCCTCATCTTCATCGTCATCAGGAAGATCAATGATGATATTAGATGGAGCTGCAGAAAAGAGTCAAAGTTAAAAACGAAGATCCCACCGACTGAAAACGAAACTTCAAAGGTCATACCAGGGTTGGAAGTGACGGCATCCTCCATTTCTTGATCTTCAGGTCTGGTCGAGGTATCAGAAGTAGCAGCACTGCAGTTTCAGAAATCAGTCGGTCAGCTAACGAATCGACCAAGAATAAATCCATGAGAAACAAGAGGACACAAGTTATGTCATTACCCAGAAATAGTGGGAATCACCATCTTCATCTTCGGCAAAGCCTTCATCGGCTTTGACGGCACCACTCGAGATTGCTTCGACGCTTTCTCAGTCAGCGCCGGAGAGGTCGTCCGAGGACGCTTGGTCGATTGCACAACAGGTGCGGCCCCCTTGCCGCGCTCGACCGCAGGGTCATGGGCAAGTTTGGACCTTCTTTCAGAACGGGGAGGCACAACTTCCTCCTCCTCTTCCTCCTCCTCCTCCTCATCGGAGCCTGCATCTTCATCGCCCTCATCGCCATCCGATTCCCACTCCTCCTGACTTTCACCTCCACTTCCTTCCTCCTCCTCGGTCTATGCTTGCGCCCCGTTGGGCATCAAATACAACTCAGTGGTAGCCTGAAGGACAACAAACAAGACAAAAGTCGATCGACTGATCTGTAGCAAAACAGAATGGACAAAACATGATTACAGTCGGAGATAAGTGGTCATACCTTGTCTGGTTCATAAGACTGGTCAAGTGGCGGGATCCTCCTGGCCCCACGAGGGTTGTCCTTGTTCCCTGTGATGGCAGTCATCCACCTCTCCAGTGTGATATCGTCGACCTCCTCTGGGTGGACCCTAGTGGTGTCTTCAGTACCAGAGTACAACCACATCGGGTGGCCCCGGTATTGGAGTGGTTGGATGCACCGTCGAAGGAAAACCTCCAGAAGATCCATGCCAGTCACACCGTCGCGAATGAGTTGGACTACATGCTCCATCAACATTTTAACCTGAGCCTTCTCCTCCGGAACTACTTTCAGAGAAGACGGCTTGTTCACTCGACTCATGGAGAAGGGAGGGAGCCCAGTCGACTGCCCTGGCGTCGACTGGTCTTGGCAATAGAACCAGGTCTACTGCCACCCTCTAACTGACTCGGGAAGGGTCATAGCTGGAAAAGCACTCTTACTCCTCATCTGGACCCCAAGACCCCACACATCTGGATTACTTGGGTTCTCTCGTCATTTGGATTAGCCTTTTTCACCGTCTAAGAGCGACAAGTGAATATGTGTTTGAAAAGGCCCCAGTGCGGCCGACAACCCAAGAAGTTTTCGCACAAAGACACGAAAGCGGCGAGATAGGCAATGGAATTGGGTGTGAAGTGGTGGAGCTGAGCCCCGAAGAAGTACAGAAACCCCCGAAATAAAAGATGCAGCGGCAGAGAAAACCCACGATCGACATGAGTCGCTAAGAGGACACACTCACCCTCCTGAGGCTGCGGCTGCCACTCCATCCTCGGAAGCCTCGCTGCCCCGTGCTCGATCAGCCCTTCATTGGCCAGGTCGTCGAGATCCTTCTAGGTGATGGTCGAGCGGATCCAATCCCCCTGGATCCAACCTTGCGGCAGGCGGGACCGCGACGAGGATCCGCCCCGACTGGTCGCTCTCCCCTTCGCCTTTGCCGTCGCCTTCTTCACCCGCTCCAAAGCCACCGTCTTCTCTTTCACCATTGTTGCCGACGAGGCTGGTACGGAGCAGCGGCGTTGAACAGATGGCAAGCGCAGTGGATGAATCTGAAGACGGGGGAGGGGAAAATGAGGGAACACTGTTCAAAAACCTCCGCCCGGTTCCTTATATGGAGTCGCTTCCGAGTGGCTGGCTGGTAGGCCCGGGCAATCCTGTCAAATCCCAAAACAGTCGCGTGAGTGATACGTGGTGAAAAAGGTGGCGCGGGAATCGAGACGTCTCTGCCTTATCCCATCCGAGTACCGCGGCCTTCTCCGCTTCGCGTGCTTCCCAAAATTCGGATCCCACTAAATCCGCTAACCGTAGGGCAACTTGTCAGACGGAAGATCTCCTGCGATCCATCGCTCGGAAATCTCCAAGTTCATAAAGTTCACTCGACAGATATAAAGAATGGATCAAGGCGACTGAAAGAAAAGTTGACACCCTCACTTAAAAGTCATTGATCCAGAGTAAGACACATTTACAGCACCAGAAAACAGGTCGGAAAGATTATCAACTCCTTCCTCACTCAAACCTCGATCCATTCGGGGGCTAATGATGAAGTCATGTACCTGGGGTAGGGTCATGGACCTGTCCAAGGTACCCTCCCCGAGGACATCTTTAGAAGAAGTCGTCTTCTAGTCGACCTAGAGGGACTCCACTCGACGAACTGGAAGACACTCGACGAACTTGAAGACACTCGACCATGAAGACTCACTCGACCACCAGGAGTTCAAGATCTACTCTGTATCCAAACGGTCTGTAATTAAGTAGTCTTTATGGTCATGATGACACTTTATGTAAGGCATTACCAGTAACGCCAGACCTTAACGTACTTTAAACCCTCCGCTACGTGGGCTGGCTGGGGTCTTGGCATCCTCTATATAAGCCACCCCCTCCTCTGGCAGAAGGGTTCGCACCCCTGTAACTCTCACGCATATAATCCAGTCGACCGCCTCCGGGCACCGAGACGTAGGGCTGTTACTTCCTCCGAGAAGGGCCTGAACTCGTAAAGGACTTGCGTGAACAACTACTCCATAGCTAGGATCTTGCCTCTCCTTTAGTACCCCTACACTACTGTCAGACTTAGAACCACGACACTAACAAAATCGTCCTTGTAACTTCTAATTGCTGCTCTTCCTCGGCTGATAGTGGCGCTCATTGCCGGTCCATTAGATAGCCTTTATAATTGGATTTGGAACATTGTTTATAAAGGCTACATTATAAAGAATATGGTCCAAATGCAATACATTATCCCAATAAAACATGAACAAACATGAGCAAGTACCATGAAACTAACACCCATATAGCTTCTACTGATGTTCAATGAGATCCTTGCGAAGATGCTCATGTGATCTCCGGTCTTTAATCTTCTAGTACACCTCAAGAAAAAAACTAAAGTCAGTCTGGGTTCCTATGTAGTCTGACGGTGATGCGAACATAATCATACTCGTAGTCCAAATGCGCACTCCTCTCATCCTTGATTGTCATGTTATGGAGGCTCACACTGCCTGTCGTGATATTTTCCAAGGTCTTCTTTCCCATAAGCGAGTGGTCCTCAAACAATTGCAAACCGAGTTCATAACACGTTAAATGCTCTCTCAATGCCCTTCCTGCTTCTTGAGAATAGCATCTCTTCTTGCCATGGGGGTTTGTAATTTTCTTGACAAATGTTTCTGGAAGGAAATATGCCATTAGCTAGATCGCAACCCACTGCACTAGCATCAACACAATCTCCTCCTCTTCTTGTCTTCGGAGAAATCATTTAAGGACGCATAATCATAAAAATAACTCTCCTATTGAGCTATCCACCTCATCCATACAAATTTTAAATCCAATGTCATCTACACCACTCTGCACAAATCTAGCAACCCAATATGCACAAAGTCAAACCAAATGTACCTTCGAGCAACCTCGTCGTCACTGAATAGGCAAGGGAAAGTTGGCAGACATCCTTTGCCCGAGGAGCGTGGGGCAGGAAAGATGACTCGAGCTCAGCGCCCAGAGGAAGGGAGACACAAACAAGAAGGAGCTTGGGTGGGCGCCTAGACATCAATGGAAGGAGGAGTTGCCAATGGCGGACAATGCATGGAGACATTGTCCAGCATGTCTGGGAAAGAAGGAACGATGTCGGAGGCATGCTCGCGGTGAGCTCCCGTGGCATGACATGGTGGGTGCCGGATGGGAAGCTCACCACATGAAGCGGCGAGGTGCAGCGACAACGAGAACAAGTCTGCAAGAACGAGCGGTGCCACATGGTGGCAGCCCTGCGGTAAAAACTATGGTGATGTGATGAGGTGAGCAGCGACGAGAATTTGGGCGTGCCTTGAAACTTTATTGGCGCTAAAATTTAGTGAACTAGATGATTTCCTCCGTGTTACTGCAGAACCTTGCTAAAAGAAATGCAGAAAAATTGCTAGAAAAACATGTAAAAGTAATGAAAAGCGAATGTATGCTTAAAAATACAAAGGGTATAAAAAAGAAAAGAAAATTGCATTTAAAATAACCTCATTTCTAACAAAAATGTAAAGGGTGAACTACATTGGTATGCTGCAATAGTCCAACATATATATTTCAATACAAAATCTATTGCAAAAGTTAACCTATGACTAACATGCATGAATTGATGATGTCGCAGCATTGCATGCATAAAGTAATGCAAAAACAAAGTAATTTATAATTTGCATGCATGAATAGATGATATGGCAGCGTTGAATGCATAGAGAAATGCATGTCGAAAAAATAGTGGGTTTAGCTATTTAGGAATAGAAGATAGAGTGCACTACAAAAAATCCCCCTTCTCCGAATACAAAGACTAAGAGCATTTGCAGTCGGGCCTAGCAAATCCGGCCACCTAAATGTTCGCGGATGCGTGTGGGCACGTCCGCGGACAGTGACTAATTGCCCCACATTTTGTTGCCTCCGCAGACGTCCCTTCATATCTGGGACCCCAAAACCATGCAATCCATGCAACATAGAAAAACTACATAGAACGGCATAAACAAACATAGTAACAAAGACATAGTTAATGCAACCAAAACAATCATCACAGTTCATTGTCAGACAAGACAGGACTAGATTCATACTAAAAATGCTAAATATAAACTGAGACAGAGAGGGGCATCGAACATCAGCACTTATGTGTTTGTCCCTTGCCCTTGCAATTGCTGGTGCGGCTGTAACCCTCCGTGGAGGTGTCGGCGGTAGGAAGGGCTTCCTCGTCGAAGTCATCATTAGAAGAGATGATGCAAACATTCGGCGGACCACACGCGCCTGCTCCTTCACCGGTCGGGTGGCCTTCGCTTCTGCCGCTGCCTTATCCGGCGCCCGTGCTCCGACTTCTCAATGGCAAGCCGGATGGCATTCGCGTTCTTGCATTGGAGCATCCATGCATTGATCTCTGTCGTGTTCAAGAAGCAGCGGAGGACCACCACGAGAAGTGCGTCGGTCTCTGCCCTAGTGAATGTAGGAGCCAAATCCGACAGATCACTAGGTAGAGGATTCTAAGCTGGATGTCTTAGTGCGAGGGTAACAGGGACACATGATTTTACTCAGGTTCGAGCTCTCCAAGGAGAGAATACCCTATGTCTTTCTGGTATATTTGTTGGGAGTGACCCTTAGCTAGGCTCAAGGACACTAGTCCACTTTTCAAAACATAGGGATGGCTAGCGCCCCTCAGTTCGGCTGGCCCTCCAGCCAGCTCCCCAGCTGGACTGGCTGGGCACGGCTGTTGGGAAACGTAGCATGCAATTTAAAAAAAAATCCTACGCTCACGCAAGATCTATCTAGGAGATGCATAGCAACGAGAGGGGAAGAGTGTGTCTACGTACCCTCGTAGACCAAAGTGGAAGCGTTTGACAACGCGGTTGATGTAGTCGAACTTCTTCTAGCTCCAACCGGTCAAGCACCGAATGTACGGCACCTCCGAGTTCTGCACACGTTTAGGGTGATGACGTCCCTCGCCTTCTTGATCCAGCAAGGTGTCGAGGAAGTAGATGAGTTCCGTCAGCACGACGGCATGGTGACGGTGATGGTGAAGTGATTCTCGCAGGGCTTTGCCTAAGCACCGCAAAACTATGACCGGGGGTGTAAATTGTAGAGGCGGGCGCCGCACATGGCTAACGATTGTTATTGTGTGTTCTAGCGGTGCCCCCCTCCCCCACCTATATATAGGTTGGAGGGGAGGAGAGGCAGCCAAGGGGGCGCCCCAAGTAGGATGAATCCTACTTGGGGTCCTCCCCAATTCGGCTTCCCCCCTTTCCATGTATGCACGAAGGGGAAGGAAAGAGGAGGGTGAGGGAAGGAAGTGAGAATCCTAATCCACACTTTCCTTTCCCTTTCCCCATTTCCTTCTCCTCCTCCTATGGCCATATAGGGCGCACCAGCCCTTTGTGGGCTGGTGTGTTCCTTCACAAGGCCCATATGACCCATAGGATTGTCGGGGGTACCCGAAACACCTTCCGGTGACCCGATAAGTACATGATACCCTCTAGAACACTTCTGGTGTCCGAATACCATAGTCCTATATATCAGTATTTACTTATCGACCATTTCGACACTCCTCGTCATGTCCGTGATCTCATCCAGTACTCCGAACAATATTTGGTCACCAAATCATATAACTCATATAATACTATATCGTCATCGAAAGTTAAGCGTGTGGACTCTACGGGTTCGAGAACTATGTAGACATGACCGAGACACCTCTCCGGTCAATAACCAATAGCGGAACATGGATGCTCATATTGGCTCCTACATATTCTACGAAGATCTTTGTCGGTCAAACCGTTATGACAACATACGTTATTCCCTTTGTCCATCGGTATGTTACTTTCCCGAGATTCGGTCGTTGGTATCTACATACCTAGTTCAATCTCGTTACTGGCAAGTCTCTTTACTCGTTCCATAATACATCATCCTACAACTAACTCATTAGTCACTTAGCTTGCAAGGCTTCTTATGATGTGCATTACCGAGAGGGCCGGAGATACCTCTCCGATACTCGGAGTGACAAATCCTAATCTCGATCTATGCCAACCCAACAAACACCTTCGGAGATACCTGTAGAGCATCTTTATAATCACCTAGTTACGCTGTGACATTCGATAGCGCACAAGGTATTCCTCTGATATCTGGGAGTTGCATAATCTTATAGTCGAAGGAATATGTATTTGACATGAAGAAAGCAATAGCAATAAAACTGAACGGTCAACATGCTAAGCTAACGGATGGGTCTTGTCCATCACATCATTCTCCTAATGATGTGATCCCATTATCAAATGATAACTCATGTCCATGGTTAGGAAACCTTAACCATCTTTGATCAACGAGCTAGTCAAGTAGAGGCTTACTGGGACACAGTGTTTGTCTATATATTCACACATGTATTTAGGTTTCCGATCAATACAATTCTAGCATGAATAATAAACATTTATCATGAATAAGTAAATATAAAATAACAACTTTATTGTTGCCTCTAGGGCATGTTTCCTTCAGCCTCCCACTTGCACTAGAGTCAATAATCTAGTTTGCATCGCCATGTGATTAACACCAATAGTTGACATCGCCATGTGATTAACACTCATAGTTCACATCGTCATGTGACCAACACCTAAAGGGTTTACTAGAGTCAATAATATAGTTCACATTGTCATGTGATTAACACTCAAAGAGTACTAAGGTGTGATCATGTTTTGCTTGTGAGAGAGGTTTAGTCAACGGGTCTGCCACATTCAGATCCGTATGTATTTTGCAAATTTCTATGTCTACAATGCTCTACATGGAGCTACTCTAGCTAATTGCTCCCACTTTCAATATGTATCCAGATTGAGACACGGAGTCATCCGAATTAGTGTCGAAACTTGTATCGATGTAACCCTTTACGATGAACTCTTTGTCACCTCCATAACCGAGAAACATTTCCTTAGTCCTCTAAGGATAATTTTGACCGGTGTCCAGTGATCTATTCTTGGATCACTATTGCACCCCCTTTGCTAAACTCATGGCAAGGTACACAATAGGTCTGATACACAGCATGGCATACTTTATAGAACCTATGGCTGATGCATAGAGAGTGACTTTCATTCTCTCTCTATCTTCTGCCATGGTCGGGTTTTGAGTCTTACTCAACTTCACACCTTGCAGCATAGACAAGAACCCTTTCTTTGACTAATCTATTTTGAACTTCTTCAAAAAAAATCCAAGGTATATACTTTGTGAAAGTCCTATTAATCATCTCGATCTATCCTTATAGATCTTGATGCCCAATATGTATGTAGCTTCACTGAGGTCTTTCATTGAAAATTCTTATTCATGTATCCTTTTATGCTATCAAAAAATTCTATATAATTTTCAATCAACAATATGTCATCCACATATACTATCAGAAATGCTACAGTGCTCCCACCCATTTTCTTGTAAATACAGGCTTCATCATAAGTCTATATAAAACCATATGCTTTGATCACCTTATCAAAGCATATATTCCAACTTCAAGATGCTTGCACCAGTCCATAGATGGATCGCTGAAGTTTGCACACTTTGTTAGCACCTTTAGGATCGACAAAACCTTTTGGTTGCATCATATACAACTTTTCTTTAAGAAATCCATTAAGGAATGCAGTTTTGACATCCATTTGCCAGATTTCATAAATGCGGCAATTGCTAACATGACTCGAACAGACTTAAGCATTGCTACGAGTGAGAAAATCTCATCGTAGTCAACACCTTGAACTTCTCGAAAACTTTTTGCGACAAGTCAAGCTTTGTAGATAGTAACACTACCATCAGTGTCCGTATTCCTCTTAAAGATCCATTTATTCTCAATGCCTTGCCGATCATTGGGCAAGTCCACCAAAGTCCACACTTTGTTCTCATACATGGATCCTATCTCAAATTTCATGTCCTCAAGCCATCTGCCGGAATCTGGGCTCATCATGGCTTCTTCATAGTTCGTAGGTTCGCCATGGTATAATAACATGACTTCCGGGATAGGATTACCATACCACTCTGGTACAGAACATGCTCTGGTTGACCTACGAGGTTCGGTAGTAAATTGATCTGAAGTTTCATGCTCATTATCATTAGCTTCCTCTCTAGTTGGTGTATGCATCACGGGAATGGTTTTCTGTGATGAGCTACTTTCCAATTCGAGATAAGGTACAATTACCTCATTAAGTTCTACTTTCCTCCCACTCACTTCTTTCGAGAGAAACTCCTTGTCTAGAAAGGACCCATTCTTAGCAACAAAAGATCTTGCCTTTGGATCTGTGGTAGAAGATGTACCCAATAGTTTCCTTAGGGTATCCTATGAATATGCACTTCTCTGGTTTGGGTTCGAGCTTATCAGGCTAAAGCCTTTTGATATAAGTGTCGCAATCCCAAACTTTAAGAAACGACAGCTTTGGTTTCTTGCCAAACCATAGTTCATACGGTGTCATCTCAACGAATTTAGATGGTGCCCTATTTAACGTGAATGCAGCTATCTCTAATGTATAACCCAAAAAAGATAAAGGCAAATCGGTAAGAGACATCATAGAACGCACCATATCCAATAGAGTACGGTTATGACGTTCAGACACACCATTACGCTGTGGTGTTTCAAGTGGCATGAGTTGTGAAACTATTCCACATTGTTTCAAATGAAGACCAAACTCATAACTCAAATATTTGCCTCCACGATTGGATCATAGAAACTTTATTTTCTTGTTACGATGATTCTCTGCTTTACTTTGAAATTCTTTGAACTTTTCAAATGTTTCAGACTTGTGTTTTAAGTAGATATACCCATATCTGCTCAAATCATCTGTGAAGGTCAAAAAATAACAATACCCGCCGCGTGCCTCCATTGGTATGTATTATTTCCAATAAGTCATTGGCTCGCTCCATTGTTCTGGAGAACGGAATTTTAGTCATCTTGCCTATGAGGTATGGTTCACAAGTATCAAATGATTCATAATCAAGTGATTCCAAAAGTCTATCTGCATGGAGTTTCTTCATGTGCTTTACACCAATATGACCTAAACGGCAGTGCCACAAATATGTTGCACTATCTTTATCAACTTTGCATCTTTTGGCATCAATATTATGAATATGTGTATCACTATGATCGAGACTCAATAAACCATTCACCTTGGGTGTATGACCACAGAAGGTTTTATTCATGTAAATAGAACAACAATTATTCTCTGACTTAAATGAAAAACCGTATTGCAATAAACATGATCTAATCATATTCATGCTTAACGCAAATACCAAATAACATTTATTTTAGGTTCAACACTAATCCCGAAGGTAGAGGGAGTGTGCGATGGTGATCGTATCGACCTTGGAATCACTTCCAACACACATCGTCACTTCGCTCTTAACTAGTCTCTGTTCATTCTGCAACTCCTATTTCGAGTTACTAATCTCAGCAACTGGACCGGTATCAAATACCCAGGGGTTGGTATGAACAGTAGTAAATCACACATCAATAACATGTATATCATATATAACTTTGTTCACTTTGCCATCCTTCTTATTCGCCAAGTATTTGGGGTAGTTCCGCTTCTAGTGACCATTTCCTTTGAAGTAGAAGCACTCAGTTTCAGGCTTGGGTCTAGCTTTGGGATTCTTCATGGAAATGGCAACTTGATTGCCATTCTTCTTGAAGTTCCCTTTCTTTCCCTTACCCTTTTACTTGAAACTAGTGGTCTTATCAACCATCAACACTTGATGCTTTTTCTAGATTTCTACCTTCGCCGATTTCAGCATCGCGAAGAGCTCGGAAAGCGATTTCTTCATCCCTTGCATATTATAATTCATCACGAAGTTCTAGTAGCTTGGTGATAGTGACTAGATAACTCTGTCCATCACTATCTTATCTGGAAGATTAACTCCCACTTGATTCAAGCGATTGTAGTACCCCAGACATTCTGAATACATGCTCACTGGCAGAGCTATTCTCCTCCATCGTGTAGGCAAAGTACTTGTCAGAGGTCTCATACCTCTCGACACGGGCATGAATCTGAAATACCAATTTCAGCTCTTGGAACATCTCATATGCTCCGTGGCGTTCAAAACATTTTTGAAGTCCCGGTTCTATGCCGTAAAGCATGGCGCACTAAACTATCAAGTAGTCATCATATCGAGCGTGCCAAACATTCATAACTTCTGCATCTGCTCCTGTAACAGGTCTATCACATAGCGGGGCATCAAGGACATAATTCTTATGTAAAGCAATGAGGATAATCCTCAGATCATAGACCAAGTCCGCATCATTGCTACTATCATCTTTCAACTTATTTTTCTCTAGAAACATATCAAAAATAACGGGGAGCTACATCACGAGCTATTGATCTACAACATAATTTGCAAATACTATCAGGACTAAGTTCATGATAAATTAAGTTCAATTAATCAAATTACTTAAGAACTCCCACTTAGATAGACATCCCTCAAGTCATCTAAATGATACGAGATCCAAATCGACTAACCCATGTCCGATCATCATGTGAGATGGGGTTGTTATCAATGGTGAACATCTCTATGTTGATCATATCTAGTATATGATTCACGTTCAACCTTTCGGTCTCCAGTGTTCCAAGTCCATGTCTGTACATGCCAGGCTCGTCAAGTTTAACCGAGTATTCCGCATGTGCAAAACTGTCTTGCACCCGTTGTATTTGAGCGTAGAGTCTACCACACCTGATCATCATGTGGTGTCTTGACACGACAAACTGTCACAACGGTGCATACTCAGAGAGAACACTTATACCTTGAAATTTAGTTAAGGGATCATCTTATAATGCTACCGCCATACTAAGCAAAATAAGATGCATAAAAGATAAAGATCACATGCAATCATAATATGTGACATGATATGGCCATCATCATCTTGTGCTTTTGATCTCCATCTCCAAAGCATCGTCATGATCTCCATTGTCACTGGCTCAACACCTTAATCTCCATCGTTGCGTCATGGTCATCTCGCCAACTATTGCTTCTACAACTATCGCTAACGCATAGTGATAAAGTAAAGCAATTACATGGCGATTGCATTTCATACAATAAAGAGACAACCATAAGGCTCCTGCCGGTTGCCGATAACTTTTACAAAACATGATCACCTCATACAACAACGTATATCACATCATGTCTTGAACATATCACATCACAACATTGAAGGAAATATGCCCTAGAGGCAATAATAAAGTTATTATTTATTTCCTCATATCATGATAAATGTTTATTATTCATGCTAGAATTGTATTAACCGGAAACATAATACATGTGTGAATACATAGACAAACATAATGTCACTAGTATGCCTCTACTTGACTAGCTTGTTGATCAAAGATGGTTGAGTTTCCTAGCCATAGACATGAGTTGTCATTTGATTAATGGGATCACATCATTAGGAGAATGATGTGATTGACTTGACCCATTCCGTTAGCTTAGCACTTGATCGTTTAATTTACTGCTATTGCTTTCTTCATGACTTATACATGTTCCTATGACTATGAGATTACGCAACTCCTGATTACCGCAGGAACACTTTGTGTGCTACCAAACATCACAAAGTAACTGGGTGATTATAAAGGTGCTCTACAGGTGTCTCCAATGGTACTTGTTGAGTTGGCATAGATCGAGACTAGGATTTGTCACTCCGATTGCCGGAGAGGTATCTCTGGGCCCTCTCGGTAATGCACATCACAATAAGCCTTGCAAGCAATGTGACTAATGAGTTAGTTATGGGATGATGCATTACGTAACGAGTAAAGAGACTTGCCGGTAACGAGATTGAGCTAGGTATTGAGATACCGACGATTGAATCTCGGGCAAGTAGCATACCGATGACAAAGGGAACAACGTATGTTGTTATGAGGTTTGACCAATAAAGATCTTCGTAGAATATGTAGGAGCCAATATGGGCATCTAGGTTCCGCTATTAGTTATTGACCGGAGATGTGTCTCGGTCATGTCTACATAGTTCTCGAACCCGTAGGGTCCGCATGCTTAAAGTTTGGTGACGATTAGTATTATGAGTTTTTCTATTTTGATGTACCGAAGGTAGTTTGGAGTCCCGGATATGATCACAGACATGATGAGGAGTCTCGAAATGGTCGAGACGTAAAGATCGATATATTGGACGACTATATTCGGACACCAGAAGTGTTCCGGGTGGTTTCGAAGAAAACCGGAGTGCCGTAGGGTTACCGGAACCCCCC
>NC_041389.1:500695860-500705971 GCF_002162155.2 Triticum dicoccoides
TCTCTCCCAGCCGTGTGTTGTGCCCCCCCCCCCTCCACCATCATCCACCTCGATCATATCGTAGCGGTGCTTAGGCGAAGCCCTACGTTGGTAGCATCATCATCACCGTCATCATGCCGTCATGCTGGCGGAACTCTCCGGCAAAGCTTTGCTGGATCGAAGCTCGCGGGACGTCATCGAGCTGAACGTGTGCTGAACTCGGAGGTGCCGTGCATTCGGTACTTGGATCGGTTGGATCGTGAAGACGTACGATTACATCAACCGCGTTGTGCTAACGCTTCCGCTTTCGGTCTACGAGGGTGCGTGGACAACACTCTCCCCTCTTGTTGCTATACATCACCATGATCTTGCATGTGCGTAGGAATTTTTTTGAAATTACTACGTTCCCGAACAAACATGCCCTGCAAAAAAGATGTCCTCTACTTTGTTGTTGCAAGTTTTACATGGCTGCTACGGGCTTCTAGCAAGAACCGTTCTTGCCTAGCATCAAAACCACAATGGTGATTTATCAAGTTTGTTATTTTAACCTTCAACAAGGACCAAACGCAGTCAAATTCGATTCAACTAAAGTAGGAGAAACAGACACCCGCCAGCCATTGATACGTCTCCAACGTATCTACTTTTCCAAACACTTTTGCCCTTGTTTTGGACTCTAACTTGCATGATTTGAATGAAACTAACCCGGACTGACGTTGTTTTTAGCAGAACTGCCATGATGTTGTTTTATGTGTAGAAAACAAAAATTCTCTGAATGACCTGAAAATTCACGGAGATAAGTTTTGGAAAATATAAAAAATACTGGCGAAAGAATCAAGACCAGGGGGCCCACACCCTGTCCACAAGGGTGGGGGTGCGCCCTCCCCCCCGGGCGCGCCCCCCTGTCTCGTGGGCCCCCTGAGGCTCCACCGACCTCAACTCCAACTCCATATGTTCCGTTTTGCGGAGAAAAAAATCAGAGAGAAAGTTTCATCGCGTTTTACAATACGGAGCCGCCGCCAAGCCCTAATCTCTCTTAGGAGGGCTGACCTGGAGTCCGTTCGGGGCTCCGGAGAGGGGGATTCGTCATCGTCGTCATCATCAACCATCCTCCATCACCAATTTCATGATGCTCACCGCCGTGCGTGAGTAATTCCATTGTAGGCTTGCTGGACGGTGATGGGTTGGATGAGATTTACCATGTAATCAAGTTAATTTTGTTAGGGTTTGATCCCTAGTATCCACTATGTTCTGAGATTGATGTTGCTATGACTTTGCTATGCTTAATGCTTGTCACTAGGGCCCGAGTGCCATGATTTCAGATCTGAACCTATTATGTTTTCATGAATATATGTGTGTTCTTGATCCTATCTTGCAAGTCTATAGTCACCTATTATGTGTTATGATCCGACAACCCCGAAGTGACAATAATCGGGATACTTCTCGGTGATGACCATAGTTTGAGGAGTTCATGTATTCACTATTTGCTAATGCTTTGTTCCGGTTCTCTATTAAAAGGAGGCCTTAATATCCCTTAGTTTCTGCTAGGACCCCGCTGCCATGGGAGGGTAGGACAAAAGATGTCATGCAAGTTCTTTTACATAAGCATGTATGACTATATTCGGAATACATGCCTACATTACATTGATGAACTGGAGCTAGTTCTGTGTCACCCTATGTTATAGCTATTACATGAGGAATCGCATCTGACATAATTATCCATCATCGATTCAATGCCTACGAGTTTTTCACATCTTGTGTTTCGCTTATTTACTTTTCAGTTGCTATTGTTACAATTACTACAAAGCTATTATCTTTACTTTTGCCACTGTTACCATTACTATCATACTACTTTGCTACTAAATACTTTGCTGCAGATACTAAGTTATCCAGGTGTGGTTGAATTGACAACTCAACTGTTAATACTTAAGAATATTCTTTGGCTCCCCTTGTGTCGAATTAATAAATTTGGGTTGAATACTCTACCCTCGAAAGCTGTTGCGATCCCTACACTTGTGGGTTATCAAGACTAATTTCTGGCGCTGTTGCCGGGGAGCATAGCTCTATTCTTTGAGTCACTTGGGATTTATATCTGCTGATCACTATGAGGAACTTGAAAGACGAAAGAACCAAGATTTTGCCCTCAACTACGAGGGGAGGTAAGGAACTGCCATCTAGCTCTGCACTAGATTCTCCTTATGTTATTAGTAAGCTTGCGACACCTAAACATTCTACTGCTATGAATTCTGATATGTCGCATGTTATTGATGATGCCACTTCGGTTATGCATGATACTTATGATGAAACTACTTCTGTGCGTGATACTACTTTGCCATTAGGTGAATTTCTTGATGAACAACTTGCTAGGGTTAGAGAAAATGAAATTATTGAAGATGCTATTATTGATGATAGTGATGATGAAAGTTCTCCCCTGATTATGAATTACCTGTTGTTCCTGAGGGTTATGTTATGGAGGAGGAAGCTGCTAGAGCTATTTTTTCTTGCAAAGATAGATATGATCTTAAGAAGTTATTAGCTAAATGGAAGCAGCAATCTCTTAATTCTAGAATAAAACCTGACCCTGCTTTTGCTACTTCACCTATCTGTGTTACTGATAAGGATTATGAATTCTTTGTTGATCCTGAAATAATTACTTTGGTTGAATCTGATCCTTTTTATGGCCTTGAATCTGAAACTGTTGTGGCACATCTTACCAAGTTGAATGATATAGCCACCCTGTTTACTAATGATGAGAAGTCTCGCTATTATTATATCCTTAAGATATTTCCATTCTCATTAAAGGGTGATGCTAAGACTTGGTTTAATTCTCTTGATCCTGGTTGTGTGCGTAGTCCCCAGGATATGATTTATTACTTCTCCACTAAATATTTCCCTGCTCATAAGAAACAAGCTGCCTTGCGGGAAATATATAATTTTGCGCAAATCAAAGAAGAGAGTCTCCCACAAGCTTGGGGGAGGCTTCTCCGATTGCTTAATGCTTTGCCTGATCATCCTCTTAAGAAAAATGAAATACTTGATATCTTTTATAATGGACTAACTGATGCTTCCAAGGACCACTTGGATAGTTGTGTTGGTTGTGTTTTTAGGGAAAGAACAGTCGATGAAGCTGAATTACTATTGAATAATATGTTGACTAATGAAAATAACTGGACTCTTCCTGAGACAATTCCTGAGGCAATTCCTGAACCAATTGAGCCAACTCCTGAGCCTATTCCCAAACCCACTCCGAAGAAGAGAGGTGTTCTATTTCTCAGTCCTGAAGATATGCAAGAGGCAAAGAAATCAATGAAAGAAAAAGGTATAAAGCTAAAGATGTTAAGAATTTACCACCTATTGAAGAAATACATGGTCTTAATATACCGCCTGTAGATGAACCACATTGTCTTGATAACCCGGCATAGGTAGTAAAGGTAAATTCTCTCTATAGATATGATAAAGTTGAAATTCCCTCTACTAAATTTCATAGCCCATGCTTAGATGAATTTGATGACTTTATGGCTAGACAAGAAAGTTTTAATGCTTATGTTGGTAGAGAATTAAAGAATAATGCTTTCGAGATAGGACGCTTGAGTGATTATATGGCTCGAGTTAAAGATGAACTTAAACTCATTAGCAAATATGCTTCTATGGTTGCTACTCAAGCTGAACAAGTACTTAAAGCTCAAAATGATTTGCTTGATGAATTAAATAATAAACCTGACCTTGTTGTTAGAGTGGCTACTAGAACCGGTAGAATGACTCAGGAACCTTTGTATCCTGAAGGCCACCCTAAGAGAATCGAGCAGGATTCTCAGAGAAATAATTTAGAGGCACCTAGTTCTTCCAAAAAGAAGAAAAAGAAAAATGATAGGACTTTGCATGCTTCTAGTGAACCTGTCGTAGACACACCTGAGAATCCCAATGATATTTCTATTTCTGATGCTGAAACACAATCAGGTGATGAACATGAACCTAGTGATAATGTTAATGATGATGTTCATGTTGATGCTCAATCTAGCAAAAACAATGATGTAGAGATTGCACCTGATGTTGATCTTGATAACCCACAATCAAAGAATCAACGTTATGATAAGAGAGATTTTGTTGCTAGGAAGCATAGTAGAGAAAGAGAACCATGGGTTCAGAAACCCATGCCCTTTCCTCCTAAACCATCCAAGACAAAGGATGATGAGGATTTTGAGCGCTTTGCTGAAATGATTAGACCTATCTTCTTATGTATGCGCTTAACTGATATGCTTAAATTAAATCCCTATGCTAAGTATATGAAGGATATCATTACAAATAAAAAAAGGATACCGGAAGCTGAAATTTCCACCATGCTTGCTAATTACACTTTTAAGGGTGGAATACCAAATAAACTTGGAGACCCAGGGGTACCAACCATACCATGCTCCATTAAAAGAAATTATGTTAAAACTACTTTATGTGATCTTGGAGCAGGTGTTACTGTTATGCCTCTATCTTTATATCGTAGACTTGACTTGAATAAGTTGACTCTACTGAAATATCTTTGCAAATGGCTGATAAATCAACTGCTATACCTGTCGGTATTTGTGAGGATGTGCCTGTTGTGGTTGCAAACGTCACTATCTTAATGGACTTTGTTATTCTTGATATTCCCGAGGACGATAGTATGTCGATTATCCTTGGTAGACCCTTTTTGAATACTGCAGGGGCTGTTATTGATTGCAACCAAGGCAATGTCACTTTTCATGTTAATGGTAATGAGCATTCGATACACTTTCCGAGGAAACAAACTCAAGTTCATAGCATCAATTCTATTGGAAAAGTTCCGACTATTATTATTGGAGGTTTTGAATTTCCTCTTCCTACTGTCAAGAAAAAGTATGATATTCTTATTGTTGGGGATGTTCATATCCCCGTTGAGGTAACTTAGTGTTATTCGAAATTTCTCCGGTTCCGTGTTATTCAGAATGAGTTTGTTAACAAGACTTGATCAACCTTGTTAGTGGATTCATTTTGATGATCATGAGATGGATGAAACTAGAAGGCACAACCTTTTGTTCCCTCTTTTTACTTTCTGTTATTTAGAATAAATAAAGCAAAAATAGTATTATCCATCTATTTTTTGAATTATCCGTGCAATAAAAAATATCCCGAAACTAAAAGTGCTCCAAATGCCCTGCAAATTTAGTATGATTTTTATGGATTATTTGAGGATTTTAGGCACTGAAAACACTGCAGGAGGGGCGAGCACCTGGCCACGAGGGTGGAGGGCGCGCCCACACCCCCTGGGCGCGCCCCCTGTCTCATGGGCCCACGGTGGCCCCCCTCCACTTATTCCTGCACCCACACACTCCATCTTCTTCCCAAAAAAATCCTCATCCAACTCAAGCACGAGTTCTAGCTCATTTTGCTGTGATTTTCGATCTCCTTGCTCAAAGCTCCATTCACAAAACTGCTTTGGGAGATTGTTGCTTGGTATGTGACTCCTCTATTGGTCCAATTAGTTTTTGTTCTAGTGCTTTATTCATTGCAAATTTTTGCTGCATAGGTAACCCTGTTCTTGAGCTTGCATGTCAAATTTATGAGGTCCCAAGTAATTCTAATGCATGATATAGGCTCTAGGCACTTGTAGGAGTAGTTGCTACCAATCTTGTTTAGTTTTATTCACTTTTATTTTGAAGTTACTAAAATTTTAGAAATATTTCAGAAAAATAAATATGTCTAGGAGAATGTATCAAGGTGGTTCCTCAATAAAGAAAGGACCCAGGCTTGCTATGCGTGAGTAAGACGATGAACTATCGAGGGACGCAGAAATGTGAGCTTGTGAGTGGCCATCAGACGATTTTATGGTCAAGGCAGGCTTTAAGGAGGAATTTGACGCATATGTGCGCAATGCCGATCTTGAGGACTTCTTACAAGATAAGTGTCCTCAGTACTATCTATTGACTGATTCATTTGTGAGAAGGTTTAAATATAATTGTTCACGTAATTCTAAGAGTGTCCTATTTGATATTTATGATAAATCTTATACCATGGACTTAGAGGATTGTACATCTGCTTGCAAACTTCCACAGTGGGGCAATGTTAATGATCCCCACAAATCTGAATTTAGAGACTTTCTTGCTAGTATTACTGTGGGAGAATCTAGGGATATAGCACAAGCTACCATAGGGAGCATTCACTTTCCTGCTATACATCATTTTGCTATCTTCATTGGTAGATGCATTAACGGTAAAGATGAAGCATGTCATATGTGTGTCCTTGATCTTTGTGTCCTCAAGAGTGCCGTGTTAGGTTATAAAGATTATAACTTGGGGGCAATAGTTGCACGTAGGTTTCATAATAATGGTAGGGCTGGAGATTTATTTGGAGGAATTTATGCGACCCGTGTGGCTAATTATCTTGGTATAGCCCCACGAGAGGGGGATATGGTGTTTCCTCCTGCTTATTTAGATTATGACACTCCGGTCAAACATCATTTTCTTAGGAGGAATGAACAATTCCTCCAGTATCGACTAATCTTTGATAGACATAGCTCTGTCCATGCTACTCTTCCTGCTCCTTTCCTTTTTGATTACCAGGCAAAAGGAAGATATGTTGTTACTAGGGAGGAAGCAGCTGAACACGAGGGTAGAGCGGAAGCGGCTCGCCAACATGCCATAGCTCAGGAGGCATTCATTGCTGCATCTCAGTACGACCCCAGTTACAACTACGGATATCAACCAGGCTGCCCTTGGTCTTAGGCCAGCTTAGGCCAAAATTCTAAGCTTGGGGGAGTACGTATTTCTCACCGACTTTACATTCATGTTCACACACTATTCTAGTCGTCGGTGCTCATACTCTTTCATTGTATTATCCATGCTAGTTTAATTTTCTTTTTCTAGCCTTTTTCTTGTGTGTTTGATAAACCTTAAGAAAAACCAAAAAAATAGTTAGTTTAATTCCCATGCTTGTAGTAGAAATTAAAATGAAAACCCAAAAAGATTTCTCGTTCTTCTTTTACTTGTTGGGAGCTTTCCCGTGTAAATAGTTTTATTTTTTCTTTTCTTTCCTTTGGGGGTCGAGAGTAGAAGACCATATTGAAAATGTTTAGTGGCTCTCATATGCATGATTGTTTATTTAACTTAGAGCCCATATTACCTTGTCTTCTCTCTTGAGTTGAATGCTTGCAGATTCCAGCTTAGTCCAATGCACGTACACTATTATTATTATACACATCGTTCGGTCGTGCAAGTGAAAGGCAATAATGATGATATATGATGGACTGATTGAGATGAGAAAAGCTGGTATGAACTCGACCTCTCTTGTTTTTGTAAATATGATGAGTTCATCGTTCCTGATTCATCTTATTATAAAGTAAACATATTTGCAATGACATTTAGAGATTATAGTTGTTTGTGCCATGCTTGATTAGCTATGAGCTATAATGGTTTTACCTTACGTGCCAACATGCTATTAAAATGATTATGATGTGGTATGATGGGATGGTATCCTCCTTTGAATGAATTGAGTGACTCGACTTGGCACATGTTCACGCATGTAGTTGAAACAAATCAACATAGCCTTCACAATATTTATGTTCATGGTGGATTATATCCTACTCATGCTTGTACTCGGTGTGAATTAATTTTAATGCATGTTCATGACTGTTGTCGCTCTATCAATTGGTCGCTTCCCAGTCTTTTGCTAGCCTTTACCTGTACTAAGCGGGAATACTGCTTTTGCATTCATTACTATTGGTTTATATTGGGTATGACTTGATTGGATCTCTTTTACCATGAATTACAATGTTTAGTTAGTCCTTGATCTTTAAAGGTGCTCTGCATTTATATTTTGCGGTCTCAGAAAGGGCTAGCGAGATACCATTTTGTTATATCATATTATGATTGTTTTGAGAAAGTGTTGTCATCCGAGTTTTATTATTATCGCTCGCTAGCTGATTATGCCATTGATATGAGTAATTGTGAGACCTAAGTGTTAATGTGAGTATGGTTAGTTCATAATATTTGTTGAAACTTGAATGATGGCTTTACATGTTTACAACAACAAGAGCAAATAGAGTTTGTAAAAGTTTTTCTTTATCACTTTCAGTTTATCAACTGAATTGCTTGAGGACAAGCAAAGGTTTAAGCTTGGGGGAGTTGATACGTCTCCAACGTATCTACTTTTCCAAACACTTTTGCCCTAGTTTTGGACTCTAACTTGCATGATTTGAATGAAACTAACCCGGACTGACGTTGTTTTCAGCAGAACTGCCATGTTGTTTTATGTGTAGAAAACAAAAGTTCTCGGAATGACCTGAAAATCCAGGGAGATAAGTTTTGGAAAATATAAAAAATACTGGCGAAAGAATCAAGACCAGGGGGGCCACACCCTGTCCACGAGGGTGGGGGCGTGCCCTCCCCCCTGGGCACGCCCCCTGTCTCGTGGGCCCCCTGAGGCTCCACCGACCTCAACTCTAACTCCATATATTGCGTTTCGCGAAGAAAAAAACAGAGAGAAATTTGCATCGCGTTTTACGATATGGAGCCGCCGCCAAGCCCTAATCTCTCTTGGGAGGGCTGATCTGGAGTCCGTTCGGGGCTCCGGAGAGGGGGATTCATCGCCGTCGTCTTCATCAACCATCCTCCATCACCAATTTCATGATGCTCACCGCCGTGCATGAGTAATTCCATCGTAGGCTTGCTGGACGGTGATGGGTTGGATGAGATTTACCATGTAATCAAGTTAGTTTTTTTAGGGTTTGATCCCTAGTATCCACTATGTTCTGAGATTGTTGTTGCTATGACTTTGCTATGCTTAATGCTTGTCACTAGGGCCCGAGTGCCATGATTTTAGATCTGAACCTATTATGTTTTCATGAATATATGTGTGTCTTGATCCTATCTTGCAAGTCTATAGTCACCTATTATGTGTTATGATCCGACAACCCCGAAGTGACAATAATCGGGATACTTCTCGGTGATGACCATAGTTTGAGGAGTTCATGTATTCACTATGTGCTAATGCTTTGTTCCGGTTCTCAATTAAAAGGATGCCTTAATATCCCTTAGTTTCCGCTAGGACCCCGCTGCCACGGGAGGGTAGGACAAAAGATGTCATGCAAGTTCTTTTCCATAAGCACGTATGACTATATTCGGAATACATGCCTACATTACATTGATGAACTGGAGCTAGTTCTGTGTCACCTATGTTATAGCTATTACATGAGGAATCGCATCCGACATAATTATCCATCACTGATCCAATGCCTACGAGCTTTTCACATCTTGTGTTTCGCTTATTTACTTTTCAGTTGCTACTGTTACAATTACTACAAAGCTATTATCTTTACTTTTGCCACTGTTACCATTACTATCATAGTACTTTGCTACTAAATACTTTGCTGCAGATACTAAGTTATCCAGGTGTGGTTGAATTGACAACTCAACTGCTAATACTTAAGAATATTCTTTGGCTCCCCTTGTGTCGAATCAATAAATTTGGGTTGAATACTCTACCCTCGAAAGCTGTTGCGATCCCCTACACTTGTGGGTTATCATCCATCTTTATGCAGAACTAGTTGCATGTCCGTCGGTGGAACCGGCCTCATGAACGTGGTCATCTAAGGTTGGTCCGGACCGCTTCATGCAACAATACCACCGAATAAAAATAAGACATTGGTGGTAAGCAGTATGACGATCACCGCCCACAACTCTTTGTGTTCTACTCGTGCATATTATCTATGCATAGACCTGGCTCGGATGCCACTGCTTGGGAAACGTAGCATGCAATTTCAAAAAAAAATCCTACGCTCATGAAAGATCTATCTAGGAGATGCATAGCAACGAGAGGGGGAGAGTGTGTCTACGTACCATCGTAGACCGAAAGCGGAAGCGTTTGACAACGTGGTTGATGTAGTCGAACTTCTTCTAGCTCCGATCAATCAAGCACCGAACATACGGCACCTCCGAATTCTGCACACATTCAGCGCAATGATGTCCCTCGCCTTCTTGATCCAGCAAGGTGTCGAGGAAGTAGATGAGTTTCGTCAGCACGACGGTGTGGTGACAGTGATGGTGAAGTTATTCTCGCAGGGCTTCGCCTAAGCACCGCAAAACTATGACCGGGGTGTAAACTGTGGAGGCGGGCGCTGCACATGGCTAAC